>NC_081343.1:55963763-55980831 GCF_029784015.1 Lycium ferocissimum | reverse complement strand
ATTAATTGCTGAGAACAACAATACAGTCCAGCTAGCTCAAAGTTTAGGCTGACTTTCTGTGTTTTCAAGAACTTTCATGAATGAAAGAGAACCATGCACTTAATTACGTGAAAGCCACTAGCTCTATCCAGTTGTGGATAACTTCACTTTTATTCATGTCATTTTATTACGAAACATTATCTTCAAAACTGTTGATGGACCGTGGACGGTAGTTGAAACCCCAGTGCCGTGATTTAGCATAATAAAATTAACCACCTTAATATATATTGTGAGACAAAATGGAAAGAAAAAAAAGAGAGAGAAGGAGAAAATTTTGGAAGTTGACGTCCTTCTTTTGTTGATTGATTGATTATTAGTATCATTTTTATCTCTACTAGGTGAAGTAATTAAACGATTTTATTTTTTCTTTCATTCAACCTTCTATTGTTATGATATGAAGGCAACAATAAAATTATGTACGTGTGACTACTGTGTCGGGTTCGTACGTCGAAAGATCGTCCATTTAATTAACGTCTTGCATTATGTTCGATCTCTACTTCTCTACATCACACCTTTGGTGTGTGGCCATTCCCCGAACCTTGCTAATGCGAGATGCTTTATGCATCGGACTGCCCTTTTTACTCTTTTATTGTTACGATAATAATGCTAGTTATTGTTGCGGTGGGACCCGAGAGGAAATGACCTCCTATGACTAGCAGCTAATTACAATTTGAATGGAAAAAATAAATTAAGAATCTAATGTATATATTATTCTTACCACGATCTATTACATATGACTAGTTACAATTTAAATTTTAAAAAAAATAACTCTACAAAATTTTATGTAAATATTTCTCAACTCTAATCATTATTTTAACGATCATATGTAATTACAACCACAAATTACTTGTACGTATGAGACACCAAGAAGAATGTTATGAGACCAAATCCAACGCGCGGGGCAGAGCCGTCCATCGCAATAAAAATAATTTTGGTACTAACTCTAGCGAAAAGGAATAACCGATAGTTCTAAAAAAGTTTATATTTATTTTTGAACCTACAAAGTGATAGTAATAATAATAATAACAATAATAATTATATAATAGTAATAATAAATGATAAAAAACAATTGATTGTTAAGAGTTCCAGAGGCTTCATGAGCAAGGTACAACGGTGCCCACTGCCTATTCTCCCCAAACACTTGCGAGTTTCTTTGTACGTATTTAATTAATAATAGGTGAAGCATATTATAAAATTCAAACTATTGAAGAGACGGTTTTATTTACTTATTATCGGTCCGCAATAGCTCCTCAATAATTGATGGCTTAGGAAAATCAGCATTCACAAAAAAAAAAACACTTAATCACTTAATGAGTTTATTTTTATGTGAATTCGAAATAGTTAGGTCAGAAGATTTTGAATACTGAATAGAAAAATAAAAATTGTAAATCAATGGAATGATGATGCGTGTAATTCAGTTAACGTTCTTGTGATTATTTTGGAATCAAATGTAACTAACAAGGATTAAGACAGACTAACAGACATGCGCATGGGCAATAACAAACAAGAATACTAGAATAAATTTAAATACTACTTATTATATACTAATAATTAATAAGTCTAAACATTTAGATCAAAGTCAAAGTAGCTTTAAAAATATTCTAGTTTCCCAGAATACTTTATTCTTTAATTATTTTAATGAATTATTCTTTTGGTAGGAAGCATTAAAAACTTGTTTTTTTAGCAACATCGATATGAAAGTTAATTCATGTTATTCATAATGTTTGAAAACCTTGATCCAAAGGAAGATAATTTATTAAAAAAGTTCCTGTTTTTTAGATACTCTCTCTTCAATTAGGTAGGAAACTTCCCTCTTTGTAATTTGGTAACATCTAATTAACGGAAGATCTTCTATAGTTCTATGTATTAGGTGCTTATAATTGATAACAACATATATATATAATTTAAAATTTCCCTTCTTAAAATTAAGTTTAAGTTCTCATACCGAAATCTCAAATGATAAACAGTTGTATCTACCTTGAACATACAATAGAAGTATAAAATAGGCATCTTTCAAAAATTCCTCATACTAAAGGCGATAAAAAGAGATCGAGAAAGTTTAAGCTCTATGCATTGATGTGTAATTTTTACTATGTAATTCATTGAAGTTATGAGTAATTTTTAAGTTATCTAAACACTTTTTATATGAAAGTGCCTCAAGATAAATTTGAACCAAACCATTTTTTTGAAAAAAACTTTACAAAGAAAGTTTCTAAATTCTAATTCTACAATAGGGAAAGAATTATTTAGAATTTAGAAAATAAAAATAAAGGAACATTTGGTGGGCCAAATGATGGTGACATTTGGGTGTTTAGCTGGAAGCCAACAGAATAGGTTAGCTGTTAGTACTTTCCAACGGTATTAACTGCCCTTCAGCCACCTACTACTCTATTTATCTTTTAAATTTTATCTTTATGATTAATTGTAATTAGTAAACTAATTTTGATTTCTCAAGGACTTTAGCTATGGTTATCTGTCAATTCGTATTTAGGCTTCTCATGTGATATATTACAATTATTATTAAAATAAAAATTAATGTTTCATGAAGTTTGAAAATGGGTTCAAAGGACCAGCTTTGAAAAATATGAGCGTTGATTACAATGAAGCTGAGTTGCAAGTTATATTTTTGATAATGAAATAGTGAAGGTATATATGTTTTACAAGTGTGAAACTAGAGCCCGTTTGGATTGACTTATAAGTTGCTTATAAGTTGCTTATGTTCGTTTTCGAATTTTTTTAGTTTGTTGCGAGAATTTAAAAAAGTCGTTTTGTCTTAAAATAAACTCAAAAAAATAATTGACCCATTTAATTTAAATTATCTAGCGACTTATAAGGCGAAACGAACTTATAAGCGAAAAAAAAATAAGTTAGACTACCAACTTATTTTTTTTATATAACACAAATTTATATAAACGATAAGCCCATCCAACCATGTGCTCTAGGTGATTTCTTTATGAAAAACTGGTATCAAATTTAGGAAAAATCCAAGATTATAAAGTACTATATTGGGTCATTTGCACGATTGACCTTCAAAGGCACTGGTCTTTAATTTTTGGCCCTCAAATTAGCGGTCTTTAATTTTTGGCCTTCGCTAAAATCTCTTAGTTTCGGGTTCGAACTCCCGCTCAGTCAAAAAAAAAAATTAAAAAAAAATTGCAAGTCAGAGTTTGAGTTTTTTTTTTAACTTAGTTGGAATTTTACAAACCTCTGCCTTAATGCCTAATTTTTGTCTGAATAGGTCTAATTTTGGCTAAAAGTTTGTCTTAAGGCCTAACTGCCCGAATAGGCCTAACTTTGCTTCAAACCTCTGCCTTGCGAATTTTTTATTTTTTTTTACTGAGTTGGGGTTGGAACCCGAAACCTTGGGTATTAGGCGAAAGTTAAAAATTAAAGACTATTAATTTGAGGGACAAAAATTAAAGACCAATGTCTTTGAAGGACGATCCGCACAAAAAAAATGTAAATAAAGGTAAAGGTTTGTGGGCTATAATGCAATTGGGCCGTTAGATTGGGCTAGGTGTAGTAATTCTGGACTGATCAGGCATCAGCTTGAGTTGGCACTTGTAGAGAATTCGGACCGGCCTATATGTGGACTGACAGAAAAGACCTCTTTTTATGGCGTCTTGTAAGCAATCAATTTTTTTTTTCTAGAGATAAGAGTTTAGCTATATTCTTGGATTGAGTTTAAAGAGAAAATAATATACAAAAAATTGAAATATTTCTTTCATAAAAAAAAATTATTTCAGCTTTATATGTTAGAAGGAACATAAAAAATTTCTCCACTCGGAAAATTATTTCAGTCGTATTTGAGACGTGGTGATTGTGTGTGTATAATAAGAATAATAACTATGCTCCAGTCTCAAATATAAGTAAGTGATTTCTTGAAATCTGCTTTAGGCAACGGGTGTTTGTATACAAAATATGACAAAAGGTTAGTGTTACATGAAGAATATATTTGTGTTTAGTGAATAAAAATTTCAGAGTACTGAAGTTGCCGTGCCTAGTCTTTTATTAATTTGAATATTGGATTCACGAAGACGGTGAGTACCGCTAAACGCGAAGTATCTCAAATAATATTTCGTTAATTAATAGCAAGTATCTCAAATAATATTTCGTTAATTAATAGCATAGTTGAAATCGTAATTCACTATTGTATGTAAGTCTACGTTGAAATAATGATTACTAATTTACTGTACCCATATGAGTTGAAATCGAGCTTAAAGATATCGAACCATACCAAATTAATTCGTTTAAAAATCAAAAATTAAATTTCCGAACTGAAACTTTGAAAACCATACTGTAGACACCCCTAGTTATTATATATTGGAAAAAGAACCTTGATAGTGAAAACGAGAAAAAATAACTAAACAAGAGATAGGAGGATCATGTGTAAGATCATATACTAATATAAATTGCTAACAGTATTAACGTGGCCAAAAATTAGGTGTTCTTTGGAATTAAGTACACGGTGTACACCCAGCGTAAATTTGTGATACTAATAAGAACAGAAAACGTAGAAGCCGAAGCAGAAGTACCATAAGTTTCTCTTTGGCTATTCAGAGCCTAATCTATATATATATAAAGCTGGGCAATAGGCCTGCCTCCGTGGCGCTCTCATAGAGCAGAATTCTTATTTATCTTTTTTGTCAAATTTTTGGCCTTTTTCCTTAATTTTTCAATTAAAAACTAAATAATTTTTATGAGTCGAAAAGTCGCTACTAAACCAATCATCGCATCGCTTAACTGGAAAACCATAAGTCAATCCAATAATCCCATCCTTCAACGGGAAAACCAAAAACCAAAGCCTCTTCCTTTCTGCTTCTGATTTGTTCTTCTACAAGGAAGTTTTGACGGAAGGGTAATTCCTGATCGTTTCTACATGTATCGTATCTGTCAAAATCACATCGCTCTCAACGAAGATTTTAGCCTTAAAATAATTGGTAATCTTTTTTGTTTTCCTCTTTAACCCTCTTTCTTGATAATGGCCATAATTGAGTCAAATTAATCAGGTTTTATAATTAGCACATCAGATACGTAATATGCTTATCCATCGTTTTGACGAGTTTATTAAGTAAATAATCATCTCATAAACCTTTGCCTTTTCTTTTGTTAATGAAAAATTAAAAGAAACAATTGAATTTTTCTTTCCGATTTGATCTGTCAAAATCATTGTCCGATCGACATATAGAAGATGCCAATGAATCAGTTTACCCTATATAATTGAAATCTAAACTTAGTTAAGCGCTAAAAAAGTTTCTTACACTTCAATTGAATGTTTACATTAATTTTTTTCCGAATGTTTACTCTCTAACTTCTGTTTTCCTTCAAATAAATATATGCAGATAAAAAAGTATCAAAAAGCGGTGCAAGAGAAATATAACAATTATTAGAGTGAAAATATGGATTTCCTTGATAATGTGGTTGAGGAGGAGGACGAGTTTACTAACTTACGAGGTCGATCTCGTTTTTCCTTTCTTCTTGCCTTTCTTTGGCTTCAATTACACAAAACTTACAGGGGTCCGATCTGTTTTTCTTTTTCTTCTTGCCTTTCTTTGCTTCAATTACACAAAACTTAGAATGTATAGGTTACAATCCTACACTTCGGAGAAGGTATGGGTATATTTACGACTAATACTTTTGAACCGGGGGGTCAATTTTTCAAGTCTTCTTCCCATTTCATTTCCTCAACTTTGGTCCATTCAACTAAATCAACCAAAAGTATATTATCTTCTAAAAAATAAACAGTATTTGATTTAGGTGTAAATATACCCAAATAAACCCATTGCTATATAGAGCGAGAACTTCCAAATGTCAGATATGGTTGTATGTATGATTTCATTTTCTGAAACTTTTTCCTCATTTTCTGTGAACTATCTTTGTTTAATAGTTACTCCCACCGTCTTAAAAAGATTATCTTAATTTGACTTGACACGGAGTTTAACAAATGAATGAATGACTTTTGAAATGTGTGGTCCAAAATAAGCTTTAATTATTTGTGCGGCTGTAAATCATCTCATAAAGTTAAATTATTTCTAAATATAAAAATGTGTCAATCTTTTTGGGACAAACTAATAAGGAAAGTAAGACAATCTTTTCGGATTGAGAGAGTACAATATTTAGGCACGTAGATAGATTTAGTTACTGGTTGTAGCATTCAGTATAAGAATATACCACATCTGAATTAATTGGTGCTCCAATTTAGATGTGTCATTCTTGGAATAAGGGAGTGCATTTGTCTTCTCGGTTATCCATCGGTTTAGCGTTTTTTTATAGTTATAATTATGACCATAGATTATTAGAAGTAAAGTTTTCAAGATATAAATATGGATGCTCAAGGAAATCTCTCCCTCATGAGTTTTAATTATTGACTATAAAATTTTATTATGTTAATTAAGGGGAGTTAGGTTATCCTCAATTTCTTTGCATCTATATGGAGTTTAGTTAAAATCTCTGAATACTTTCATATAGTCTTTTGGTTCCCCAATTAATCTTTTGAATAATAATGAGCTTTTTCATGAATGAATGTCGCTTATTGCTGTATATGAGTTGATGCTAATACATTTACAGTATGTCTTATTGATCCTAAAATACATTTACTAATATTTCTCACGATTGTGAATTGTGAGATAATATATGGTACATACAATCTAAATGAAAAGAAAAAGAATAGCTTTATGACAAATAATATTGAAAATGTTTTTAGTTGCCAGTAAAGTCTAACACCAGAATTTTTGGCATGGTCAATGACAGATTCTTATACAATTTGCTTTGCTTTCTTTCTTTTTTTGTTCCTTAATAGAAAAAGATTAGTATTAAATTCAATAAGGTTTACTAAGACCGCGCGAAGCGCGGACAATTTTACTAGTTTTACTAGAATAAAACTAACTAAGAAATTTAAAATGACGACCACCATCAATTTGCAGTACTCACACTTAATATCTTCAATTAATGACAAAATAAAGGAACTTATACTAGATAAATTTTATCATAAAAATTTAATTCATATCAATCAAAACCAAAGAAAGTCTAAAAGCAAAATAAAAAGAACAACTCAAAACCAAAAAAGAACCACAATAAAAAAGAGGATATAGCTAGACGGTTTTAACTCTTAAGAAAAAGAAAAAGAAGGAAAACAGCGTTATAAAATCAATCAAAAGCCCAAGCATTCTCTTGTCGGCTAAAACGAGAGGTGTAACATTCATCAACTCCTTATCATTAAGATAATTAGCGGCTAAAAGAAGATCGTACAGCACCGAGTGGTGCACCTCCAAGAAACCCTTGTCGAAATCATTCAACTGGTCTTTCGAGACGCCTTCCTCCGAGTGTTTCTTCCAATATTCGATCACTTTGGTCATTGTTTTGCTATCGACATTAGGCAGAGGAATGGCGTTTCAAACGCAGTCGTCTTCAACCATGTTCTTGATGGCTTGTGACTTCACGGCTATGGCCTCGTCCAGTTTGAATTCCTCACCATCGCTAGTTTTTAGGGTTAAGAGCTTTGTTGAAGACATGATGATGAAGGTGCATGAATATTTGAATAAGGGGTGTTTTGTTTTTCTTGAGAGAGCTTTATTTCAATGCATGAAGGGGTTGAAGGGCTTTATAGAGCATCAAGTTTTCACTATCCTGGTTGAAGTAGGAAGCAAAAAACAAGGGGAAAAAAAAGAGAAGAAGAACATGCATGGGAAACTTTGTTTTCCCATAGAGCAGCCGAAAATTTGCATAAACCATGTCAGATTAGGATGAGTGTTTTTTTTTTCTTTTCTTTTTTTTGTGATACAATGAAAGCTTAAAAGCTAATTTGAAAATTCTATATTAATCGCATGACCGTATCAGATTAGGAAAAGGAAGGTTTTTCCTTCTTTAGGACTAATTAATGAAAAGTTAAAAAGGAAAATTCGAGAGCTCCTTGTTCCTTTAATCCCCTAACCTCTTTATGCTATATGATTAAGTAAATTTTACAAATTAATTACTTATTAAGTATTCATGTTTTAGGATTCAATATCGACATGTGCGTAGTTAACATAGACACTCAGAATTAGCTAATGAATAAAAATAATAATACTATTCACGGTATACCATAATACTCGATTTGTCTTAGTTTTTAACTGAGGAATGCGAAGAAAAATTAAAAGATTGTGAATTTGGATTTAACCCTGGCTACGTGTCCTTTGGATACTTCGTCCATCGGCCACTAATGAAGACAAATTCTTTAAGAAAATCTCTTTGTATACTGTTGGTGTCCCATATCGGTAGGTTTTGGACAATTCTCACTTCATGAACTCATTTCTTGAGTTGAATTAATTCCAAATTCATTCTTTACATGGTATAGAGGCATGCCCATCCCAATTTATTATTTCTGGCCCAATCTTATACTGGTGGGATAATGGGAACATGAATTCCTTAAATATACCTCTCAAGAGGTAGATTGGTCAATTTATTTTTGTCACTGGTGAGGCTAACTTTTGTTGAGTAAGCTCCGAGCTAGAGAAGCATGCTAGCGGAGTTCATGGTTTGATCTAGTTCATTTTTATCAAAAAGAAAAGCAAATCAATTATTTTCGATTTTCTCAGTTCACTTTTATACACATAAAATCCCAATTTAATTCATTTAATCTATTAGAGTCGTGCATAAGCTTTTATATGTGCAACAAGAATTAGTAAAATGGACAAATTCATAATCTAGTGAAATATATTCTTAATGAGAAAAGTTATCATTTAAAAATGTTTTATTGCAACAATATCAAAATTAGGGAGGTGAATGTGCTATCTCAATGGTAGAAAAAATAATTTTATCGAGGTAAACATAGAGGGAACTTGACCTATTTGAAATGACACATGGGAATCGGCTTTGTGTGTAATTTGGTGTAAATACACACTTTGAGTCTTTGACTTGTTTGTTTGGCCAAATAATTACTTGATTAGTAGAGATAGCGGTGTCAAATTTGGCCCAAAAGGTGATAGCCCACCCAACCCGCCCAAAATTTTATGGGTTGGGCTCAAGATAATTTCATATTGGGATAATTTTAGCCCAACCCAACATAGCCCATTTTAAAGTGATCTCCATCTTAGCTCAATTCTAGCCCATTTTTAAGATTTACTTAAATTTGAGTTTATTGCTTGAGATTTACTTTATTTTTTTTATGTATACACTTTTCTTGTATCATGTATCTTACAAGTTTGTGGTATGTTTAACATGAAGGGAAATATTTTTCACGAAAATATGTTTAATATGATGGGAAATCTTTTTCACGAAAAATGTTTTTCTCAAAAATATTTACCACGAAAAATGTTTTCCTCAAAAATATTTTTCACGAAAAATCCGCGAAAATAATTTTTCTAGAAAATAGACCTTTCAAAAAAACTGGGTCAAGTTGGGCGGGTCATGATCCAGCCCAATTCAGCCCAAGTAACTTTTGGGCCAATGTTAGCCCAACCCATTTATTACCTCAACCCATTTTGATTGGGCCAATTTCAGCCCACCCCCCCCACCCCACCCCACCCCCCATTTAACACCCCTAAGTAGAGAATTGGATGTAATTGAGAGGGGTAATTACACTTTTCAATTTTGGGATTAAGTGTAATTACGTAGTGTAACTGGATGTAGGTAATTACACTCTCCAATTCTCAAGGAGGCAAGACATGATATAAACGTTTTGGGCTTTGACTCACATGAAAGGAAGTATGAGTTTGTTCCCTTTTCTTACTCAGCAATGCTATTTAAGACCTGTTTAGATCATGACCAACAAATCTATTCTCAAACTCTTTTCTCACTCAAACTCTTTTCTTACTTATTCAGATATTAAATGCGAATTGCCCTTCTTTTGGGGTGGTCTTTAAATTTTGCCCCTCATATTTAAAACCTTTAAATTTTGCCCTTCGGCTAAAACCCATGGGTTCTAGGTTCGAACCCTCACTTAGTCAAAATTAAAAAAAAAAAATCACGAGTGTAGTTTAAATTTCGCTATGCTTCCCACCGCGTACACTTGTGAAGGAATTACCAAAGTTATGCGTGACCTAGCATGCCTTATGCCTTATGGGCGGAGACTTGGGATAAGTATGTCGGGTCAGATAACTTTGGTAATTCTTCACATAGTTATGCGGTCCGTATCTTATGGGCAAACTTTTAGTTAAGCCCAAAGTTTTTTTCACTAGTTATGCGCATCGTGTACTTTTAGTTAGCGCTGACTAAAAGTATGCCCATAAGACATAACTTTTCCTTAAGGCATAGACTTTGTCTTATAAGGCAAATTTTTAGCTATGCTTAAGGAAAGTTCCGCTTATTGGCATACTTTTAGTTGTGCGCCCAACTAAAAGTCCGTCCCATAAGGCATAACTAGGAAAGACTTTTAATTAGGCTTAACCAAAAGTTTGCCCACAATTATGCCCCCCCCACCGCATAGTCCATATGAATTACTGCCAAAGTTATGTTTTACCCCGCCAGCATACTTACGAGAATACACGCGCAAGCATGGTATGCGGTCCGATAACTTTAGTAATTTCAACAAGCGTATGCGGGGTCGGCATACACGCGACCCAAACCTTGCCTTGCAATTTTTTTTTTAATTTGTGCTTGAGCGGGGGGTACGAACCCGTAACCTCATGATTTCTGCGTGAATCGCTATGTTGCAATGTGAAGGGCAAAAATTAAAGACCAGCAATATGAGGGGCATAATTTAAAGACCACAAATATGAGGGGAAAAATTTAAAGACCACCCCAAAAGAAGGGCAATCCGCGCAAAAAAATGCTATTAAATCAAGGAGGTCTATGAAAGTTTTAAAGCCCATTTAACTAGTTAGCGAGTTTTCTTTGAATGAAACTAGTTGAATAAGAGCCCGTTTGGATTAGCTTATAAGTCGGTCAAACCAGCTTATAAGTCATTTTTAACTTATTTGAGTGTTTGACAAAAATAGAAAACAACTTAAATTAAGTTAAAAAGTACTTAAAATAAGCCAAAATCAAGAAGTTGCTCAACCTTAACTTTTTTTTTTTTTTTTTTTGTCTTAAAAGCCATTTTAGTTTGACCAATGACTTTACAATTTTATCCCTTATATTTTCTGTTAATTTCAATACTACCCTTACTTCTAAAAACTCTTTAAGCACTTTTATCCAAACACGTAACTACTTATTTATAAAATAACTTTCGACACTTAAAAGCACTTTAAGCACTTATGCTTAAAAGTCACTTTTTGTCAGCTAATCCAAACAGGCTCTAAGTCGGCTACATGCATGCTATACGTAACCAATTGGCAAATATGCCGAGTTAATTCCCTAGATGGTCATCCAAGCTTTGAGAATTACCTCTCAAACTCACTTTTCTTTCTTTTAGGACCACAAAGTGTCACGACCTATTTTGCCTAACCCGTGCGGGCACTTACCTTCCCACCTCGATAAGCGAACCCTGAACCCAATAATGAATAAATACTTAAATAATGAAATTAAGCAATGGAATAGAAATAAATACGTGGGTCTCACTATATATATAAGTAGTAGAATAGTGCGGAATAATAATGATACCCCCAGGGTCTAGTACGAGTAATACAAAAGCATCTAAAAATAATATAAGTCCGGAATAATAATACATAAAGTGTCTATGTCTCCCGAATAGAATGGGACATAAAGATAGAGTCTTCAAGGCGACGAACGGCCATGCTACTCGCACGGAAAATCGAAGATAGAGTTTGTCGATTACCGGCCATGTGTCACGGAAGTGGTTCAACCGATACTACATTTATAAAAGAATCGACGAAGTGCAAGTGTCGTCAAGATAAAAACTCGCAGTGCGTATACGCATCGTCGCCGACTAAGCATAGCTAACACAATTAAGATAATAAAGCAGATAAGTAGATAAACCAACAAGTATAAGTCAAATGTAATCGTCATCGCCTAAGTAAAGCATCTAATCCCAAATGTGCAAGTCCGAATGAATCAAGTCCGAATCCAACATCATAAGTACAACACCAAACATCTAAAAAATCAATCAATGCAATGCAATGCCATGCAGATTTATACATAGGTACTCACAACGAAATATCGGTATCTCCTAGCATAATCCGGGTGTGACTGTTCAAAGTTTAAGTGCCACCGTCCGGATTTGCCCGAGAAACGGACGATTCGTGGCCCCGGGTCTTTACCCGTAGGGGTTCTCAGCACTACTACTGGGGACCCGCGGGTCTACGCACTCGCCAATCAATGATTCGAAACTAACATCCGACATCGGCCATCTCACATCGCTCGAAGTAAAATCGAGCCCGGCTCATCTAAGTGTTTCATCAAGTATCATCGATATCTCAACGAGTGTATCATGAAATGAGAGTGCGTGCGCTGTATTATCACGTACATGTATCAACATCAATAATCATGCTCAATATTACAAGTGCGCGAATGGGTACGCCAACAATAAATCCGAGTACAAATACCAACGACAGATGCCAATAACATAACCGAATCGAAGTACCAACGGTGGTACGCCAACTATATCATAATCAAAAGATGATAAACGAATTAATATCTATCAACAACTTGTGGCATCAAGCAAAGACGATAGAACAATCAATCACAACACGAGCGAATTGCCTAGTCCCAACACACGACGGGGCCCAACCTAAGGCAATATCCCAACCCAACTTCGTACCCGAATGTTACACGTACTATCTCCGACAATATAACCTAAATATGCGGCTTACACATATTGAAGCTCTCGCGGCAAGCTATAGCCTCACCCTGGATGGCCGAACCGCAACCCAACAACTCACTCCTTTGCCTCGCCTTCCGCCTCGAACCTCGTAACCAAAGTAGTCTAAGATAATCGAAATCTAGATTAGAAATCATGAAGAATGATACTAATATTTCTACCATTCAGTTTAGGTCAATTCTAATCCTAGAATTTGGGGAAACGGGCCCATAAGGGCAAAATGGGAAATTCGGAAGCAAAAAGTAAAATTAAGTACTAGGTGATCATAACCCAATCACTAATTGCTAAATTAACTTATACATTTGCCCAATTTCAAATTTGAAGTAAAACCCCCAATTTGGGTATAAACCCTAACTCTTTGATTACAAAATTCAACACTAGAAATGGAAGATATATGATTAATAAGCTTAGATTCATCAAAATCTAACATAAACACCATCAATTTCATCATTAATAAGCCTAGGGAAAAGCCATCAAATATACCTCCAACTTCCGTGCGAGGGATTATTAAAGGAAAGGGGAATGTTATGATGGAATTAGGATTAAAGAAAAGTAAAGGAATTAGCAAGATTTACCTCCAAGATTACTCCCAAAATATCTCGAACGGTTCATCGCCAAAGCCTAATTTCGAAACGGTGGCAAACGGTCTAAAGGCTTTTAACACTTCATTAATTACATACGGCTGTTTGTCGCGCTTTCGCGTGTGCTGGGACCCCGGCGGGAGCCGCTTCGGCGGTTCGGTCACACGACAGCTTATTTGTCAAGAACAAAATTCGGCCCCCAACCGGCTCGGCGCGGGGACCGGGCCCCCTGGGTTCCCGGGGGTCGTCACGGGGCGGGGTTTCGGGGCGAGCAACAAACACCAGAAACTTACCCAAGTTTCGCCCTTTGATCCGATTTTTCGACTAGTTCCGGGGCCTCCCCACCTTACCATACACATAAACACACCCAAAAAAAAGCACGATTGCGCCCGGGGCCCCCGAAATTTCCAACCCGGGGGGTCTTCCCCAATAACCCTCGATGCCTTAATTCCAAATTCCCCACCCTGCCCCAAATTGCTAAATGCTTTGGGAAACCAAACCAAATACCCCCGTTCTAACGACCATACCTCTAATTAGGTTAAAAAAAGGCCCGGGTTCCCAAAAGTAAACCCCGGGTCCCTTTTTTCACCAAGCCTATTTTTCAAAAAAGTTGCCGAACCCTCTGACACCTCCGGACGCTGCCTGGCCCCTTGGGTAAAAGGCAAATCAATGGGGGAAAGGGGCAAAAATCCAAAAAGACTAAAACGACCAACGTTGTTTCAAATCTTAACTATTACTTTTTTCCCTCAAAAAATAAAAAACATCTCAAAAGCCTCTTCTCCCTACCATCCCATGTCATATTAAACCCCAAATTTTTTTAATTAATAAACTTATTTCCAATTTTCATCAAACACATTTAACTCAACTCTATCTTACCCAAAAAAAATGACCAGTTAAAAAAAAAGGAATGAACTTTAGTCAGCTTTTTTTTCCGATTTAAGTTAATATTAAGGTGACACATGAAAATAATTAGTTTAATTTCGATATTCCTTTAAAAAAGAAGATGTGCTAGTTGTATGGGGTTCCCAATCGATGTTCACCCAGAACTGTGCAACTTTAATTTGTTATAACAACATCAACTCGGGATATTAGTTTGGGTGAGGTTCGTGAGTTTTCCCAAAAATTTAGCGAGCAAGTTTCTGTGTAATCAACCTGGGCTATTTGATAGGCAATTACTTTTAATCTCTACATAATCTTTCATGACTGAAGATTGAGAACCCAAATATATAGCTAGCACTTCCTCATCTATTAGTCACTATAAAAATTAAATTACTACTATTATTTCACATATGTCACCTTAAGAATTACTTAAAATACTCGGAAAAAAAAATGGTAGAGCGAAAGTTCATCACGGGGTCATTTTTTATTAGGTATAAGATATGGGTTGGGTTAAATGGGTTTGATGAATATGAGTTAAATATGTTTATTAATAATAAAAAAAAAAGGTTTTAATACGTAGAAAGGGGAAGAAAAGGCCTCTTTGTATTTTTGAAAAAAATTGTGATATTAAGGATTTGGGAAAAAAAAAAATTGTTTTTAAAGGGAAAAAATTTGGGTTTTCTAAAATTTAAACCCCAAATATCCTGAAAGACATAGTTGCGCGACGAAAAAATCTGAGGATATTTCAGTTTTTTACTTCTTATGTCGGGCCAAGCTAATACTAGTTTTCTTCTGAGTATTCTTTTTTGTAATGACCCTCCACAAGGTCGCGACCTTATTATACCTAGTCTTACAGTCGAGCGTAATGTTGTGCCATTACTATCCATTGCTCCTTTGGCCTTGTATTTCTTTAACTTAGTATAATTAACTAGCTTTTCTTCTGGACCCCTAAAAGGGATTCACACTTATAAGCTCCCAAATTTAAAGGAAAAAAATCTAATTACACTAGATAAGTTTAATCATTAAAAATTTTATATAATATAAAGTTAGGCTAAAAGGTGATGTGGCCCTTCCTGGCCCAGAATCTTTTATCTTTTTTCCCTTTTTTTGGCCTTTTCACTAATTATAAAATAAAAATTATCTTAAATTTTGCTCAATAATGGGCCCAAAAAATTTACAATTTTTCTTTAACTCTCTAATTGATCATGCTAATATTCCCAAACCCCCTGTCACTTTTTTAAAGTATTAATTACTCATGTTCTTTCTCCACTGCATTTCTTATGTTTTCTTTTAATGAATGTGGTTTTCCGTTTCATAATAATCATTTACGTGGGTTTGTGGTTTCCAACTCTTTGGAAGAATCAAATTTACTTTGTGCTCTCTCAAATCTATATGGGGGTTTTTCCATTACCATTCATCAAAACAAATTATAGTTAGGGTATTTCCCTTTTTCCCCCAAAAAAAAAGGGTTTGGGATAACGGGGGGGAAAAAAAAAAGAAAAATTTTTGCAAGGTTCGATAAAAAAATTTTTGAGATTAAGCAAGGTCCCGGACGGTGGGGGGTTTAAATAGGTGTCGGGGGCGACAACAGAGAGGAATTTGGACAAATAAGGTGAGGGAGAGCCATTAGTTGGGTTTTATTTACGTCTTCACAATTGAAGAAAAAAATACTAAAGGTGTGGAGTCTGCAAGAGAGTGAAAATATAGCATCGAAATGGGTTTGAAGAAAAAAAGTAGAGGAACAAAAGGGAAAGTAAACAAATTGAGAAAAAAATTAAGCAGAGAAAAAAGGAGGCATGGGAAGAAAAAGCAAGAAACAATTACTAAAAGTTTTAAGGGCAATAAAGTACTTCCTTCCTTATCAAAGTTTGTTCTTTTCGCATAAAAAGTCCATTTTTTATAATTCGTAATTTTGAAAATTGTTAGTGCACTAGAATATCAGCAAAAGTTTTTTTTATTTGTTAATTTTGCTTAATCTTCTCATCGAGTATTACATTTACAGTCGTTTTATTCCCAAAAAAAGAAGTGTAAACTATAACTTTCACTTTCAAAAAAGGGAAATAAAGCCCAAAAAACAAGGGAAAAAGACTATAATGCTACAAAATATTATTAAAAAGGGAAAAAAAGGGAAAAAAAAAAATAAAAGGAAAAAAAAAAAGATGAAAAAAAAGGTGAAGACAAGAGGGAAAAAGAATAAGAAAAAAAAACCCAACAAACATGGGAAAAAAATAAGCCATGTCCCAAATCAACCAAAAAGGGGAAAATCACTAATCAATCCCCAAAAAAGCAAGAATCAAACAACAAAAAACCCCAACGGGGAAATAAAAAACTTACAAAACCATCTTTGGGACACCCTACTAACCCATGCCATTCTTTTAAGGTGGCGGCCCGCGGGGGGGCCCCCGGTGTCCCGGGACCACCTTTTGGGTCTCACCAGGGCATAAAAACCCGCTTCCCAAAGAACCCGGGGCGGGCCTATCAATATATCCCCAATTTTTTGGGGAAAAAACCTCGGACCCGGGCCCTAATCTGGGGCCATTTGTCTTTCCTATATCTAAATGTAAGGCCCTTTCCTACCCTCTTATTATCAATGCTAAACTCATTTCATATCCAAAATCGCCCAAGATTATTTAACTTCTCTCACAAACACTCCCCGTATTAAAACAAAAGGGAAAAATTGGGGGCCTTACCAAACACTCAATCACAAATTCCCCATGGGGGGTTCCCAAAACCCCACAATATTATGCATGAAGACTAACACTTTCTCCAAAGAATTTATAAGACATATAACTAACTAACCAAAATTAACTCAATGAACCCTAACCTACCTCAAACGTAAAAAACGAACAAGGAAGTCCTTAAAAATAGCTTTTCC
>NC_081343.1:55945479-55963663 GCF_029784015.1 Lycium ferocissimum | reverse complement strand
TGTATGAAAACGTTGCTGACTGAGATTGTAGTCTAGTTCTAGTCTACTATTACTTTGATTGAATTATGTTATTTTGGTATGAGTGGTAGTTGTTATGCTTTATGGTTCAGCATCTTGTAAAGCTCCAAAAATGTTTTCATTGAATTGTTTTAATGTGCATCATGCTTGATATTTCAAAACATTTCTATCTTGTTGATGAGAATGTCATTCTTGTAAACAGATAATGGAACAATGTGTGGCGAGATTGGATGTAGCTATGTTCAACGCCATCCTTCGAGAGTCTGCTGATGAGATTCCTTCAGATCCTATATCAGACCCGATTAGTGATGCCGATGTTCTTCCAATTCCAGCTGGAAAGGCTAGCTTTGGGGCGGGGGCACAGCTGAAAAATACGGTAAGAATTACGGTTGGATATTGCCCTGTAGATGGAGTATTAGAGTTTAGACGTGACAATAGATAGCTATTTGCCTGTTGTTATGAAAAGTATTTTACATAGCAGCCTTTGATGGAAGGAGGAACTATTTATTTCATTAACCTTCTTTTCTGCTTATAAAAAATAAATCAGGCACCTCACTTTCTCCCTCTGTATCCAAGAAAAAGGGAATTTTCAAAACCAACCGTGCCTATTCAATTATAGACTTGTTTCCGAACCTACAAACCTATTATTTTTCCTAACTAATTCATTTTTCCCTATTTGTACATTCAACCCCCTTTTTTCTGCATATCCATTCTAATGACATTACGTAGATTTCATTGGCAGCTTTTGTGAAAAATTATTATTTATCCTTTGATAAGCATGCACTTTTATTTATGTGGATCACAGATTGGGAATTTGTCCAGATGGCTTACTGACCTTTTCGACATTGATGATGGAGAATCACTAGAAGATGGAAAAGAGGCAGATAATAATGAAAAGGATGGGAGTAAAGAACTTGACACCTCCGCAAAGTCTTTCTACCTTCTTAATGCATTGAGTGATCTTATGATGCTTCCCAAGGATATGCTTTTAAGCAGGACAATGAGAAAAGAGGTCAAACTGAGAGCCCTAACCATTAAGATCTGTTCTTAATTTGTTTCCTATTTTTTTTCCCCTCTTTAATATGGTGCTGCTTGTTTCTTCAGCTATGTCCGGCATTTGGTCCATCGCTAATAAGAAGGGTTCTTAATATATTTGTCCCAGATGAGTTTTGCCGTGATTCAATACCTGAAGCTGTACTAGAAGCTCTTCTCTCAGAGGTAAGCTCATCTATAACTTCTGGAAAATATTCGTTGTGTATTTGCCAAGCTAGAAGTTGAAGCTACGGTTTTGACTGGAGTATAATGTCAAGCATTTTATCACGACGAAATAAGTCTTACAAACTCAATCTGCTTCTGCATTTTTTTTTTTTTTTTTGACTAGGAACCTTCTGAGGCTGAGGAAGATTCTGTTACAAACTACCCATGCACAGCAGCTCCTGTGGTTTATATGCCACCTCCAATAGCTTCAGTAGCCGGTATGTTAGGTGATGGTTATAGCTATTCTAAGTTGACACGAAGTGGATCTTCAGTGCTCAAAAAGTCGTACACAAGTGATGAGGAGCTCGAGTTATTAGATTCACCGTTGAATCTTATCATGAGCGATGACATTAAAGCTTCACAGTCTTTAGCAAAATCTAGTTCGATGCCAAAAAGTAGTGGAAGGCAAAGGTATCAACTCCTTCGTGAGGTTTGGATTGACAGCGAGTTAACAGACTAGTTATGGCGTTAAAAGATCGTTCTTGATTTGCATCTGAAGGAAGGTATGGATCTACAGTGAGCGTATGATTTGTGGATATGATAAGCACTTGTTATGTGTCTTCATGTGTAGATATTGAAGGAGTTTGGTGTCTGTAGAAACGATTAAATAAACTTGAAAAAAAGAGAGGCCTTTTTCTTTCCATTGTTGAGTTATCGCAGTTGAATCTGTAATACATTCTTCTGTTTCTACTACAAAGTTAACAAAAAAAAAACATACTCAAAAGATGTATAGATAACAGCAGATAACAAACTCTGTTTTCTGCTAAAGATTCGTTGCTACAACATGGTTACACTCGTAAACAAGAATGAAACAAAAGCTAGCTCTACTTTCCCGGCCAAAACTGATTTTGTTACACTCATATCACTCACCTAATATACTTGCAAAAAGAATAACTCACAGGAGAATCAAATCAGCATCCTGCAGTCAACTGAGTAGAACCAGCTGCGCTCATCATGTGCTGAAGATGCAATGCAGTCAAAAGGCCTTGCCATGTTTCTGAAGGTCCTCCTGCTACTTGAAAATCGAGGAGCTTTTTCTGCTTCCTATAGTATTCCTCTAAGGGTTTGATCTTCAAATAATACACAGAAAGCATAACGAATCAAGTGAGAACCAATGGATGCTAGAGTTCGGGGGAAAAATTGACATTGTTATATAAACTCTTTAGCATGACTAGTCCAACTAAGGATCAAGAACTCACTATATTAGCTTTCTATCAAGAGTCTTTTGCTCATACATTTACAGTAGAAATTCTACTAAACAGAAGTGCTTTGAGAATGAGAATTTGAGTAGATGTTGTGCATGCAAGTTTGCCTCTGTGTAATTGAGAAGCAACAGGACAAAATCACATTAAGGCTGATGAATCTTAGCTAGGTAATCTCAAATCCTATCTCAAATTTTTGTGGCTACTGATTTTCCTAACTTCTAAAATTTACAATATCATAGAGATACCTGTTCAGCATGAACATGTTGCTTCTCTCTCCAGGCACTATCCATGACCCTTGAAGACCTTAAATTACCACCCTCTAGTTCCAAATCAGCTGAATAAATTCCGTTGCTTCTATCATTCTTTGACAGGTAACTGTCAGAACACTTGAGATTCAGAACTAAATCTATGTCCACAACTTTGTCAAGGATTTCCTGTATGCATAATAAAGCACGAGTATCTATATCAGAGAAAAGGCTATACATTTTTAAAGAGTAGATGAAAACTTAAAGATCAAAAGTAAAAGAAAAACGAGACAATAAGAGATTTACATACAGCCTGAAACTTTGAACGAGGAATCCCATCCAAGATGAACCCACTTTCACCCCTGCAGTAACCTTCTTCTAGCCTCTTCGATAACAGATCAAAAATAAGTTCTTCTGGAACAAGCTTTCCATCATTCACAGCATCCGCAATCTTCATAGAACAAATTAAAATACAAGAACAGATTAAAATACGAGAACAGTTAATTCAAGTTTTAGTTTGACCCACATGGGTGCAAAGAAAGAAGTCATGTCACGCTAGGGAATTCTTTTCCTAGAAGAAATCTTTCGGTTCCCTTTTAATGAAAGTACGCCCAATTCCCAAAATTGACTTTGTAGGTCATAGACTCATAGCTAAGAAAATGGAACTCGGGTTTAACTCAACTTAATAAAATTGAAAGATTAGACCCTACAAGGACACAAATACATTTTCTCTAGTCCCAACCAATGCGAGTATGCGACACACTTGACACCTTCGCTTGTACGCCCAAGAATATGGGGAGCATGGAGAACATAATATAGGGATCAGCGGTGGGTAAACTAAGAATAGAGATAGGACTGGCTCTAATATCATGTTAGAAGGACGACGTTAGAAGGACGACATTAGGCCTAACTCAATTCATATGACCGAGAATTGTCTATAAGCAGTTAGTTTTTTCAACCAACGTCAGACATTTAATAGTCAATAACATAAAGGCTAAAAGAGAAATACCTTGTCGTAGAGAGTAGAGCGAGGGTGGAGTTCTTGACGAACGAGAGAGCCCATGGAAATATGAGGGACATCAAGAAGTTTGGATAGCCATTGGGCGTACACATGTCTCTGGGTCATTGGGTCCCCCATGATCAGCCACTGCACTCCCCTCCTAGGAACTGATCCTGCAGATTCCTCATAGTCGTAACAATCATAATGATAATCAAGCTGAGCTGCAGCAGCTGACCCGTAGGCCCGAACCCACTTGCTTGAAGCCCGAAGAATTGGTCGGGCTGAAACTCCCAGGAAACTCAGCACTGCCATGACTTGTGGAAGAAAAAAGCAGAAGAAATTTCTCTATAACGATGTGAAGGGAGAGGCCTAAAGAAGAAGAGAGTGTGATGGTTGTTAAAAAAACTGCGCTGAAAATGTGTGGGATTTACATACGTGGATGGCATGAATGAAAGGAGTTGACCAAGAAATGGGGTGGATGTTTTTAACGAGACTGGGTCTTATTACTCCTAGTACTTTGTTTGAGGTAGTCCTTGGGCAATGGAAATAACAGAGACCTGGTGTGAGAAAAGGGCGTGGGGCATGTGCTATTGTAAATGACGTGTTGACCTGGTGGAACATTATGTGTGTTATTCCAATAAATTGATAATTTGACATGGCAATCTAAGCCTGTTAACCGATTTCAACTGGCCCGGACCAACAACCAGTTAGAAAATAGGCTGGTTTTCGGTCAAAAAATTGGAACCGGCCACCAGTTCCAAAGTTGGAAATCGAAACTGGCCGGTTTTAAACGTAAAAAAAATCTTTTATTTTTATTTTTTGTATAGTATATGTATATTATATTATTTCTTAGTATATTGTAAGTATATTTATATATGTTATATAAGTTTATAACTAAAGTTTATATATTTACTACTCCCTCCGGATCAAAAAAAGAGTCCACTTAGCAAATTAAGAAAGAATTAACCTTATTTTTCTATATTTGCCCCTATTAAGTGTTATATGATCAAATCTTAATGCTTATTTAATTAGGGGTAGTTTAGTCAAATTACCTATTTTTATCTAGGAGTTAGTATTTCCTTAATGGGTGTGCAAATGGCTAAGTGGACTCTTTTTTTATCCAGAGGGAGTAACTAACAACATATATGTATATATATTAAGTTATATGCTTAAGTTATAACTTTCTATTTAAAACTTAAGTATATTTATACTAGATATACCTAAAATATACTAAGAATATACTTATAATATAAATATACTTAAGTTATAAAATAGAAATTTATAAACTTAGAAAAAACTTAACTTAAATGGTTATATATATATATATGTATGTATGTATGTTTAAGTTATATGTATTATAACTTAAGTTATTTTCCAAGTATATAACTTTCTATTTTTTAATTTAAGTAGATATATATTATAAGTATATTCTTAGTATATTTTAGATATATTCCTAACTTAATATAAGTAAAAATATGAACAAAAGTAAATAGAAGAAAGTTCAATGAGCCATATATTTTATTCATTCATGGATAACATTTATTTGCAAGTTGTAGTTTTTTGTAACTTGCAAATAATACATGAGTTGCAAAAAAGTAGTACTAGAATAAAATCAAAAAGTGTCAATCATTTGGCTAATATCCGCAATATTATATTCGGTCGTTGAGATATCTTCAAAGTTTTTATTTGGTCTATTCCACTTGCTATCAAATCTTCAATCTCTTCCTCTTTGCCTTCCATCACTTCTAAGTTTTGGTTACGTCGCTTCGATCTAATTCAATCGCAAATGCAAACTAGTACTTGTAAGCTAAATCCGGATAATGAGTGTCTATGGTCTCCAATTTATTTTCTTCCTTGGCTAAATGCACTTTCCGAAGCCACGGTTGATATTTGAACCGTAAGGATATCTCGAGCCATTTTTGAAAGTACCTGATGACTCACCTTGTATTTCTTCCACCATGCTAAGACGTCCAAATCATCTAGTTGGTTGATATCCACATTTGGATGCATAAAATAAAGGTGATATTCATCAAAGTTTGCATTATGAGAAGGAGTTGGATGTGAATGTAAAACTTTTAAATTCGACAAACCCGATAAGCCCTTGTTGCTACTTTGAGAAGTAGTAGGGCGTGGAGCAACGGGTGTAGCACTTTCTTTCAAAGTAGAATAATGACTAAAAACTTTTCTAAACTCAGCATCAATCGCGAGCTTGGCATCATGTAAAGATGGTTCAACTCCCTCGTCAATTTCTAAATAGTTATAAATTTGACCAGCCAATGCTCTAGTATAAGACATTTAAAACAAGGATTTAAAAGAGAACCCAATATAAATAAAGTTGGGATGGAAAAAAAATACTTCTTAAATTTTGTTGTCATAGAAAAAATAGCCGCTTGATAACCGAATTTATTTTTGTACTCATATCAAACTCTAGCTATTTCCGTTAAGTAGGCTAAAATTTCAGTTACCGTGGGATAAAATTGTCTAAGAAAAAGCAAGAGTTGCATTATAAATTTTTTGTAAAAGTTCAATACATTCCTTAACATCTTCCCAATCGTTAATATTTATCAAATCATCATTATCCGTATTAAAATGGTTGTGAACTTGTTGTATGGGAATCCTATAATCATATGCTTGTGGTAACATAATGTAAATGTAGTTCTACCTAGTATCAACTTCTACATGAATTTTCCTAGGTCTAAGGCCATTTTGCACACACGAATTCTTAAAATCTCTCATTTTTTGCTTATTAGAATTACAAAAAAGAAAAGCAATTGCATTTCGAACTTTTTGAATAGAATCTTCAAAATAGTCAAGACCATCTCTAACAATCAAGTTTAAAATGTGACAACTACGTCTCACATGAAAAATATTTTTTAGCGGAGGGTTTAATTCCCTTTTTAAAAGACCAACCGCCTTTGTATTATTAGAAGCATTATCTAAGCAATACAACATGTTTTTTTATAAATGTTAAAAAATTTCATAATAGTTGACATTGAATCCGCTAAAAGTTTTCCATCATGACGACCTTTCCCTTTATCATATAAAAAAGCTATAATTATTTTTTGCATCACCCAATTATCATCAACCCAATGGCATGTAATAGCAAAAAAATCTAACTACCCAATGGCATGTAATAGCAAAAAAATCTAACTTGTTAAAACTAAGATCCAAATCGGCTGTAAGAGAAACACTATAATTTAAAGAATTAAATACATGACGTAAATAAAATCTATAATTTTTTATATAAATCTATAATATCTGTTCTACAAGTACTTCTAGGAATACCCTCAAACAACGGATTATAACAACGTTGAATATAAGTAACAAACCCCAAACCCAAAGGAAAGGAAAATGGTAGAGCATCAAAAGTAACCATTTTAGCTATTTCTATACGATCTTTTTTCTTGTCATAGCTAAAAATTTTACCGGTTCGTGGGTCTATTGTTTGTTGAATATCCCTCACATTTGAACCCGTTTTCTCTCCCCAAGCATCCCTATGTCTAGCTTTCATATGACCCGTTAGTGAACCCGTTCCACCATCCTTACTAGTTTGTTGCCTAAAAATAAATTCTTTTTTACATATAGCTACTTGTCTTTCCTTATCTTTAGTCATAAATTTCCAAATTCTAGCGGTTGGCCTATGAGTTTTTGGCGGTTTGTCTTGTGTATGTGATTGTGCAGGATATATATATCTCCTATGGGATTTTTGGAGGCTTGCGTTTCATCATCATCATCAATTTTATTAAAAGTGCCGGTATAGTGTTGCATTACCTCATGATCTAAAAGTGAATTATTTCTATCAATATCAATACCTAAATTAGGTGTTTCGTTTACAAATATTTCCTCATTAAACCCACCACTAACAATACCACTACTACCGCCACCACGTCCCACTCTCTTCAACATTATTAAATAGAATTAATTTAAATCACACGCAAATAAATCACAAGAAAATAAATTGCAACGAATTAAATTGCGTAAATTAAATAGCGGAAAATAAAGATAGAGTTGGAATGAAGGTACCAAATTCTTGGGACTAATTTCCACCAAAGTGAAGGCGGCTAGAATTGCAAATCCACCAAAGCTTTGGAGCTACTTCGGATTGTTACAAAATCACCAACTCCACCAACAATTTTTTTTTATATAATTGTGAAATTAATAATTGAAACTAGAATAAAACTTTATAATATTTAATTGAGAGAAAATTAAAGTAGCTAATTGTTGCAAAATAGCTATAATTGAGAGAAAGAGAAGAGTGAATTGGTGTGGATTAAAATTGAAAATGGAGAGGGGTTTATATAGGGGTGGGGGATGGGTTAAAGTATATAAAAAAATTGGTGGGGAGGAGGCCAAAATGGCCGTTTGGAGCCGTTGGCAATGACCATTTTTGCAAAATGGACCGTTACCCAACAGTCCAGTCCACAGGCAGCATTATTAAAAAAAAAAAAATCGGTTCCAATTAACCGGTTAATCGATCCCATATTTTGAAAACCGGCCCGATAGAGATACTCGGTAGACCGGCGGCCGGTGAACCGATCCACCGATTTGGACCGGTTAACAGGCTTATGGCAATGCAATAATCGCTTCTAAATGTAGTATAAAAAGATGGACAATTTGACATTGTCCATAGGAAGTGTAGATAGATCCATCATTATACTTCCTCTTCTCAATCTATGTGTGCTTTTGCTTTTCGAAATTTAAATCAAGTAAAGTTTTACCAGCATTATAAAATGTACATTTTCATGATATTGACGTGAAAAAAGTTGTAACTTATATCCCTTAGGTTCTAAATAACTATTTAGTTGGCCTTTAACACACCCTTTAAAAGATATTAATTTCTAGGAAAAATAAGTTATAGGATTAAACTACACTTAGTACTACCTAGTTAACATAGTTTTTTTATTACATAAAAACACACTTATATATTTAGGGGTAAATTTGGAAGAAATTAATTAATTCCTTAAATATTAAGTTGATCTAATCTAATTTAACTTAAAAATTTAGTCTATACTTGCCTAAAAGTTAAAAAAAAAAAAACTGAAAAATTAAAACGCCCACCGTGGGGCTCGAACCCACGACCACAAGGTTAAGAGCCTTGCGCTCTACCAACTGAGCTAGACGGGCTTGTTGGTACAGCATTAAAGATTTATAAATAAAAATATAATGTTTTCGCAACTATTCAGTATTTTGGGCTTCCAGGACCCCACCCTACTCCAAAATATTACTCCCTGAAAGGGAGATTCGAGAAGAGAAATATAAACTCAATAAATAGCTTAGACTTTGAAATATTATTCCGCCTTTTGGCTTTCCTAGTCTCCTTCCCCATGACTTGGTACATTAGAAGCACCTTCTTCTTGGTTTCTTCCTCTATATCTCGAAGCCCAATTCTTCTATGAAACCTAATCAACGCTACACACCTGAAAGTCCAGCGGTTGCCTTACGCACGCCACACGCATTCTGCCGCGCTCAATATATATATATATATATATATATATATATAAGGTGTCAGGAATTTGGTTCCTCAGCAATTCTACTCTTTCCTCTTAGTTTATTTTTGTGTTTGCCTTATAGAACAATTCCATAACACAGCAAGACAATATACATATATTTCTTTTTCTCTTTATTGATCATAAAGGATGGCAGAATACAAGCAGCACCAACGCCTATTTGACCGTTTTGATGAGAACAAAGACGGAAAAATATCAGCAGAGGAACTACAACAATGTGTCCACTTGATTGGCAAAGACATGTCGTATGAGGAAGCAAAGGCTGCGGTTGAGCTTAATGATTCGGACAACGATGGCTTGTTGGATTTCGAAGATTTTGTGAGATTAATCGAAGATGGAAGCGAAGAAGAGAAGGCGCATGAGCTGAAGGAGGCATTCAGGATGTATGAGATGGAAGGATGTGGATGCATAACGCCTGAGAGTTTGAATAGAATGCTTGCTAGATTGGGAGAATCAAGAACTATTGATGAATGCAGGGGAATGATTTGTCACTATGATATTGATGGTGATGGTCTCCTCAATTTTCATGAGTTTGAGATTATGATGCGTTGTTAGTAATAGTGAGTTAGAGACATACCTAGTTGTTTGTCCTTGTTTCTCTTCACCTTTTTTTTTTTCCCCGATTTCCTTGAATCGTTTATTCTTTCAGTCTTGGGTTGATTTGTGGATGGCTCATTCTTTCTGTATATTACCGGATTGTACCTTAATCTAGTCTAAAGGTTCTAATTTTAGTGAAGAGTTGATATATCTCTGCTTCCAAAGTTCTTTTGTTGGTATTTGAATCTTGCAAAGCATTTTGTCCTGTACTTTAGTAATCTACATCAGTTTAGATACTCTTGAAATGTCTTGTTTCATCATTTGGCCGTAAAAAACTGTTTTTTTTTTCAGTCTGACATGTTGGGCGCTTCGCCTGGCTCAGCGGGCACTTCAATGTCGTGATCAAGGTTATAAGGCATACCTTCCTTGCCAATAAACCGAAGAGGTGGCACTAAACAACTGATATTTCACTTAATTGTAATTTGTTTTAAATTTTTTTGCCCATATATTTGTTATTTGCTTATAATTAGTCTTTGGACCACACATACATATCTGTAATTTTTTTCTCTATTTGAGCCTTTTTAAATTAAAGCCTATGTTTTATTTGCGCTTAAAGCACCTACTATGCTGACACTGAATCTACTATGATCTGTAATATCTCTTTCGTTTTACCTTTTCGGGTGTCCTTTGAATCAAGGAAACGAACTTAATCTCAGGCAACAAAAACTTTTTAATAAAAAGTCAGAACATGTTTGGGAGATAGAACTGAAAATTGATTGACAACGGTAGCTAAATAAGAAAATCACCATTGATTAAAAAGTAGCTATATAGTTACTCAGTACGTACATATTTACAAGTTACAGTAAAATAATAAGCAGAATAAACTCTCTTATAGTATTTTTGCCTTAAGTACAGAGGAAATCCAGAATTTATGACTCATAAAAACCATACAACAAGTTAAACACCTGATAAACTAGTCACTTTACAATTCACAAAAGCTGGTGACTTCAACAAATCACAGGGTAGTACTTGTGCTTGCAGCCTTGAACAAAGGTTTGCAAGAGCTTTCGGAGATTAAGAGTTGCTCCTCCCCTTCCAGTAATTCTTCAACCAATCTTGATAACTTCTCCACGATTTCCCCAGCATTTGGTCTTAATGACGGCTCTTCCTCCACACATGCTCTAGCCAAATTTGCCAATGTCACTGCTGCATCAAATGAAAAATTCTCTCCCAATGCACTGTCTATCCATTCCCTTAGCTCATCTGCATTCTCTGACTCTAAAATAGCCTTTATTTTCTGAGAGAGGGCTACTTCATCTTTTATAGGTGTTTGGCCTGATAACACCTCAAGCAAAATTACTCCAAAAGCAAAAATATCAATGCTCGGGGCAATGATTTCTCGTTCAAGATACTCTGGCGCCAGGTAACCTTTTGCAACATCATCTTCAACGCATCGAGCCATGCCAAAATTACCAACTTTAGCCTTGAATTCTTCATCAAGAAAAATGTTCCGGCTCTTCATGTTTCGGTGAACATAAGCAGGATCCATGATATGGTGCATAAATTGCAAGGCAGTGGCTACATCCAAACAGATCCGTAGCCTCTGATTCCATGTCAAAAAAATATCACAGGAAGAAATGAATTGGTTTTTCATTGCTAGGCCACCATGAAGCCAGTCCTTTAATGAACCATTTTTAGCATATTCAAACACCAAGAATGAATCAGGACCTTCTGTAATGCACATTCCTAAGAGCCTGATAATGTTCGGGTGATGATGAATTGCATCGTTGAATAGCCCGAAATCTATTTTTGAGATACTGCAAGTCTCTATCTGTTTGATTGCCAAATTTTTACCACTAATCCGGCCATGAAATACAGAATCCTCGATAAGATAGGAGGAATCAAATTCCTCTGTTGCCTTCTCTATCTCTTCAATAGTGTAAGTCTCGACTAACAGTTTATGTGGGGTGGCATCAATAATCTGACCATCAAGATCATTTTGAGACTCCTCGAATGAAACTTTCTTTTCGATGGTAGTTCTCACGCTTAAGCTTAACTTTTGTAGTTCCATATCTCCTTCCTTACTCGAATTATCCCTTTTCCTCTTGAGAAAAATAAACAAGAAAACTGCTGCAAGTGCTACAATTGCCACAAAGGCAACCACAGCGACAGCAATATAAACTCTCATCATCCGCATTTTGATCTTCTTTTTATGTATTTTGGTTGATGCGATGCTTGCTGCCGGATAACCCAAATCCGGCTGCTGAGGTTTTGGAAATGAGCTAAGTTTGGGTTTACCTGTTGGGACACAATATAATTAAAAATTAAATATATGCTCTCTTATGGCTTAAAACTTTTAGATGAGATGGTTTCACAATTCAAACATGTTAATACAGCAGGCAAGAGGTTTTAGGTTCAAATCACACTGCCACTATGACTCATGAAAAAGGGTTAGGCCTACACGTGAGGCGGCATGTCAAGACACAATATAACTAATTAACTAAATGTGTGCTCTCTAGCAGCTTATACTTTTAGATGAGATGGTTACACAATTCAACATGTTATTAGAGAAGACAAGAGGTTTTAGGTTCAAATCGAACTGCCACCCTAACATGTGAAAAAGCTTAGGCCGACATGTGAAGGAGCATGTCGAGACATAATATAGTTAAGTATTTAAAAGTATGCTCGCTCTAAACATTACCTTCGAGTGGAATCAAAAGAGTTGAACCTGGTGAAAGTCCTTCAGGTCTAAAACTACCTCCTTCTGATCTTCGATTGACATCTATTATTCTTTCAGCAGTCGTATTGAAGCTGATTGCTAAGGCTGCAATTGTATCGCCTTGCTTCACAGGGTATGATAGCAAAAGTTTTGTTTGCGGACTAATTTCTTCCGTAGAAGGACAAGCACATCTCAATGGAATGGACAGCAAAATTTTCTCAGAAAGACCAAAAGGAGTAACATTTTGATTTTTCTCCTGAATTGCTTTGCAAGTTGTTAAGCCTTCCAAAGATTGAGCAATGCTATAAAAGCTCTCACCTTTGATTGTTGTCTTTGTTAATTCTGCTTCAAAGAAACCACCAACGCATTTACAATCTAATGGAATTATTAAAGGCTGGTCAATTGGAAGAAACTCTGTATCAGCAGAAAATCCATTTGCTTCTCCTAGAACGTATCGATTGATACCCAAATAAGAGCTCAGATTGAAAAAAGAAGAGTAAAATGAATTAGTCCGAAAAAGTGCAAATGTCCCACATTGTAACGGTTGCACATTTCGGTCACATCGATAGCCAGAAGCAGCTGGAGATTTCGATTCACAGCTTAATAAGTCCTCTCCAAGAGCAGAACCAGTTAGGAAAAAGAAGAAAAACAAAGAACAGAATTGAAGATCGACTATCATAGTAACACTATCTAAGTGAAGGACCACTCAGCACTACGTGGTTAGCTGAGTAGCATAAATAGGTTGGTCTATGGCAGCGCAAAGGAGATGAATGTTTTGGATCTGTACAAATCAGTGTATGAAAAGGTAGAATTGCTTGGACAAGAGTCTTGGATGACGCAATTCTTGTATATATGTCGAGGATAATTGTTGACTGTAGTGTTCTTGGAGTGAGTATATATCTGGCAGAATGGCTGGCTATCTATCCCAAGATTTGAAATGGCTAGCCGTCATGATTATACCCTCAACGAATTCCTTTTTATTTATGCTCATACATGCACTTGAAAAAGGTCATCTTGATTCTTGCTTAGGAAGAATAAGCAACAAATGAATATACGTGCCTTGGGGTAACAACATATATTATAATAAGTTGAACTTGGTATAGCGTGTCTTGATACGAGGATGAGAAATGGACTGTAACCAATGAAAATCTGAGAGGAATAACTATAAACACAAGTAACGAGGTGAAAAATTGACTAATGGGGTGGTCGCAGAGACCCCTCGTACGGCTAAACTTGTTTGTTGTAATCGTTACTTTACAGTATAACTTGATAGAGAGAGGGGATAACTGACCAAGTAAGGATGGAAGATGGAATTTCTATATTGAACTTAGCTATGTGCTCACTTGGGAAAATTTATAATGAGGAAATAGGAAGAGTTAACCACACTAGACAACGACAAATAGTCCCAACCAAGTTTAGAGGCGAATTCATAATTTAAAGTTGACTGTTTCGACCTTTATGTCTTACTATTGAATCTAGTATATTTCTATAATTACGGATTCAAAATTTGATATTTATTGAGATTTTAATTTCTTTTTTTCTCACATATATTTTTGTGCTCGGTTTAAGAAATTTATATGTTCAAATGAACTCGTTTATTATACTCCCTCTGTTTCAATTTATGTGAACCTATTTCCTTATTAGTCCGTGCCAAAAAGAATGACTTCTTTCTATAATTGAAAATAATTTGCCTTTATGAAATGACTTATAGCCACACAAACCATATGTGACTCATTTAACACCACAAGTTTAAAAGTCTTTTCCTATTTCTTAAACTCAGCGTCCAGTCAAATGGGTTCACATAAATTGAAACGGAAGGAGTATATTTCATCCGCCTCCGGACAAACTCGAGGGCCATCAAAGTAAGGACTAGTGGGCTTGTCCCACATTTTGCCTACTGAATGGATGTGAGTCGAAATGTTATTCCCTTTTGATGATGTAAATGACTGTTGAGAATTTAGTTCCTTAATTCAACTCAATAACATATATATTTAGCAAGACAAATGACAAAATTTCATCAGGCAAACCACAGTATTAACGCTTAATTTCACTGTTAAATGAGCAATACATGGAGTATATCCTAATCATATATCCGACTACTAAATGCAAAAGCACACATTATATTTCTCAAGCACACCAAGTGTTCGACATGTCTCCGTGCGCAAATTAAATCGAAAAGATGTTTAAAAAGATTGATGTTAGGAATTTTCTTTTTTGTTTCTCATTCTGGTATTCGCATTAGGGTTTGAACTAATTCTAACTAATCAAATTTAATCCGCGTAAGACCCATTTGAAGGAGCAGACTCCCTAATAGATTTTTTTTTTTTTCTTTTCATACTTAGGGCTCGAACCCGAAAACTCTGATTAAAGACAAACAAAATTTATCCATCCCACCACAATTCTTGTTGGTTGATGTTTCAGAGAATTAATTCAGTGTGATGCTCTCTTGTCTTGGTTCATGACTTAAGAGGAGGATAAGAGAGGCGTCCAATGGACAAGCATTACATGCCAATAGAGACCTCCTTTGCATGCTAAAGTTGAGGCATTTAAAGGACGTTTCAATATACATGATGGATGACTCAAAATTCCATCAGCACCTAGCTATAGCCTACATTTTATATGGACCATCTGTAAGATCTTAAAAAAATATAATGTATCTAAAGGCGGATTCAAACTTTTAATTTTATGGGTTCTGAATTCTAAAAAAGTTGGCTTATTAGGTTTTTAACAAATTATTTATACATATTAAGTGGATTTCTTAACACAGATATTAAGTTTTAACAAAAAATAATTGAATTCTACCTAATTCCTAACTAAAAATTCTAGCTTCATCTCTCAAGTACCATGTTGCTTAAACTGTTTTTCAATTACAGAATCAATTTTTCTCGAGGATATGTTCTCATTTTTCGTTTTTCATTTTTCATTTTGTGGAGAAAGGTGGAAGAAGAAAGAATGGCGCACGTGAGATCACGTGCACAGCACCATTGAGCAAGCTCCAGATGAATAAAGAAATGAAAAAAGGCCCATACATACAGATACAGAGGTGAGAGTTACGAGAGCTGTCCGATTTCTGAGGCCAACAAAGAAAAGGTTTCTTTTGTCGAGAAACCCACATGAGCTAGTAATATAAACTTGAAATTAGGGAAATTCTACTGATTCACCGTTCACAAAGAGCATCCCCCTTGCAAATTCATGCATTCAAAGCCAATAAGCCACCACTTAAATTTGTGAAGGATATTCTGGTGGAATAGTTAGCTTCCCGATGATCGAATGCCAAGTGTTACACATAAGAGGAATCAAGTTATTATACTAGTAGCTTATTTGATCAAGTTTCTACGAAGCCTAAAGTGTTTTGTAAAAGAAAAAGATATACTTATTTTAGAGAGTTGAGATATTTGACCAAACTTTTATAAAAATAAAAAAAATAAACGCAATTCACCTGCAAGATAAAACTTATGCTATGGCTATGTAGAATGCCACAAATTAAAGGCTAGGGATATTAATGAAATCCTAGGCAATTGTTTGCGCGGATTGTCCTTCATATGGAATGGTCTTTAGTTTTTATCCCTCAAATTGTTGGTCTTTAATTTTTTTTCTTTGGTTCTCATTTAATGAAAATTTATGGGCCAGAGTACCCTTATTCGTTGGTCTCAGAGATTCTGGATTCAATCCCCAGCCGAACAAGCGATAGTTTCTATGTAACTTTGCCCGAATAAGCATAGTTTCTATGAAACCTTGTCTTGCGAAATTAGGTCATAGATCAGAATTTCCTTTTTTATTTTTTCGATATCAGGGATATTTTCGATCACTTTTTTATTTAAAATGTCAAAGGACAAAAATTAAAGACCTTGCGATTTGAGGGACAAAAATTAAAAACCACCCCAAGATATGGGTATTCGTGAGAATTGACCAATGTACAGTTCTCTGATCTTTACAGGATCAATAACATTTTTTTGCGCAGAATATCCTTCAAAGGCACTGGTCTTTAATTTTTACCCCTCAAATTGTTGATTTTTAATTTTTGCCCTTCGCTTAAGAACTCATGACTTCCGGGTTCGAACTCCCGCTCAGTCAAAATTTTTTTAAAAAAATCGCAAGACAGAATTTTGGATCCAAACTTTTGAACCTTATAAGGCAGGGTTTGGCCAACAATTTGTCTTAAGGCCTAACTTTGCTACAAACCTCTGTCTCGCTATTTTTTTTATTTTTTTTTTACAGATTTGGAATTCGAACCCAAAACTTTGAGATATTAGGCAAAGGGCGAATATTAAAGACCAACAATTTGAGGGGAAAAAATTAAGGGAAAATTTCATAAATGACTAACATTTGGGGTTTAAAGATTCACTGTAGCAACACTTTCATTATTTACGTGATGTAGCAAATCCGTAAAACCATTTATCGGGCCGTGTATCCAACATTGGTTGCACGCTGTATTCCGGATACAGTAAGTTAAAAGTTGCTGAAATCTTGGAACCAAATCTTTTTAAACATGGCAAACAAAAATAAAATCTTCCTAAAATCATGCTTAACAGATTCCGCACAAAAATTAACACGGCTCTTTATTCCTTCATACATTCGAATTTGAATTCAAATTTGCATCAATTAGCTAAAAAAAAGCAGCAATTTGAGTCAAAATTTACAATTCAATTATACCGATTCCATGCATAAAACTATCTCGAATTTAATTGCGAATCTCTTGTATCCGTGTATGTCAAATTCGGTGTTGTATGTATCGCTTTTCTACGTAAATCCTTTTTGTTGACCTATACGGACATTGTTGGATTCATCTCGTCGGCATTATATACAAAGAAAAGGTAATTAATAGTTCAATTTATGTTTATGACCAATTTATACAGATATAGATGATACAACATTCTTACATATGATTTTGTTGCTAATTTGTTGCGATCTCAATTTTTCGTTCTAAATTCAAGTAATGTCTAATATAACGGCGAATTCGAGTCTGTTTTGGAACGATGACAATTGTTTCGTTAATTACTCTATAGATGCGTAGTTTTCAAAGAGTATGCCTCATATGATGAGTTAGTTGATGCAATAGCGAATCAAAGCGAATAGATACAAGTATCAAAAAAATCACTATCAAATATTTGATCGACGGTAATTCCATGCCTATGGAAATACACAACGACATGAGTGTCCGGGTGTATGTTGAACTGAAGAAAGAGACAAGGCAGTTCGGGATGTATCCGTTGTGTATCACAAATTGATAGGACGAGCGCATACAATCTATCGGGGCGAAATTGTTATTCAAGGTAGCCTAGCATTAGCGGATACAAATGGTATACACGAAATGGATGCTAACGATTCGATAAGACTGGCGGCGCCTTTCTAGTAAGGAAATAGTTATATTAGGAGGAGAGAACGATTTCATAATTTCAAACCGTAATCAAAAAGAAGTCATGGTAAATCGGTATACAATGATAAGGAAACTTTGAAAGTCATGATGACGAAGTATGCTATTGACAATAGATTTCAATTCAACGAGAGGTCAAATTCTCGTAAGGTTAGTTAGTTACTGATTTTTTTGATGTATTTGTATACATCTATGTATGTCTACTAAATTTGAACTGCTTACATGTATGTCTACTAAATTTGAATACATGATTATATGTGTGTTTTGATTATTTATATATTTTCTAAATATCACTGTTTTGAAATAATCAGATGATGTGTAT
>NC_081343.1:55916294-55945379 GCF_029784015.1 Lycium ferocissimum | reverse complement strand
AAAATATCAATAAAAACATGATCAATGATACAAAAGATGTCAAATCTAAAAAATACAAGCATATGTCAGCATGTTATTTTTGCACCGTGTTCAGTGTACTATGGTGTATTCACCCCAACTACAAATTAAAATACAATCACTCTAAAAAAAGATAAATGGCAAGTGTGCATAATGTAGAATACTCATTACACTATATATATTGTATCAAAACTAAAATACTCAATTTATACGGTAGCTATTTGCATTGTATTTCCACCAAGAAAATCATATACAAAACACATACACGGAATATGACATTTGTATTCACGACTAAAATACAGCGTCAAATAAAAAGGGAAAATTGTATCAAATATTGAAAAACTAAAAATACGGATACATTGTATTCATAAATTCATGAAAAGAAATACGATACCTCACTTGTGTTTTGAGGCACATCTACAACAATATTTTTTCCTTGCTCACTGAAGCATCATCGATGAGTTTTCTCATTGCTATAGGTGCTAGATACGGATGCTTTGGAATTTGTGACGAACTCATCTTTTCGTTTGATACTACTACTACTAGTACGACGCTCTGAAACGAAGCAATTTCTTGTTCATCTTGAGAGATACACAAATCAAAAGATGGAGCATCATCAAAAAATCGCACATTAGTGGATATACCTCTAGTTATTCTCGGGTAGAGTGCTTCCGTCCGCCATTAATCCCAAATTCGAAGCTTGAAAAACCCTAACAATGGCGGATAATTTTTTGCATAAAAACGCAAAAACACGACAATGAAGTAAAATTTGTTCCTTAAAATTATAGGGCAAGATTGTAGAGAAGAAAATACACAATAGAAACTTAAAAAACTACCCAATACCTTACCTATTAGTGCGTGGCTACGTTTAGGATGAGTGAATCTGTGAGGATCGTGTATAAGGAAATGGAGAAAAAATCGGAGAAGATTGCTACACGATGAGAGAGAAAAACGGTTTGAAGAGTGTCAAATGGGATACGGTGTTTCTCTTTACCAATGTTTCTGGTGTCCGTTATTGGATGTGATTATCGGTTGGATGTTTGCTATGGAACGTAATTAAAACAAACTATAGCTACTAAATATAATTACTTAGTATAAGTTTGTCATGCCACGTAAAATTCCCAAAAATTAAAGACCCGGGCCTTTGAAGGTCAATCGTGCAAATGACCCGATCAATAATGCGTGACAGTATTGCTAATAAGAGGCCATCAATTCAGCCCATAGATCCAAAGGAAAGGCCATTTCATCGGGGCCCGTGGACATAAGAGCAAACATCTTGACAATTAGCAGCCCACGACAAAACACAAATATTTTGTACCATGTTTTTATAGGGAGAATGACGTATATATACATAAAAATATGATATATTTATAAAATATGATGATATTTTTCAGTTTACAAAACATAACGATAGATTTCTTACAAAACATATACGAAATTTTCAGTCTAAGGCTTTAAATTTTCATTCAAAATTTTATATATGAAAACTGTATGAAATGTGTATATCTCGCTCAAGGCTTAAAAATTTCGGTCAATATTTTGTGTATGAAATATGTATATCTCACCCAAGGCTTAGAATTCTTACATTTTTCGTGTATAAAAATTATATAGAAACGGTATGAAATATGTATATAACTATATAAAATTTGTAAAAAGTTCATGTTAGGTTTTTGGAAATTTAATACAACTACAATAATATTGTATAAAACTTTCATACAATATTCGTACAAATTTAATGCAATTTTGAATCTCGCTTTGAAATTCTAATGAAATTGAATACAACTACAACAACATTATATACAACTTTCATATAATACTAATACAGATCTAACAAAATCAGAAAAAAATAGATTTTCTTTTGTTATCCATGAGGTAAAATCGGAAATTAAAATCAAGGCAAAAGGGAGAGACTTTGTCATTGTCGTCATCGTCGCAGTACACCGTCGTCAAGCGGAAATCCAATCTTCATTGTTCTGATTTTTCAAGAAAGCTCTGTTTCATTCACATTCTAAACTTCTCAATCGAAACAAATGGAGAATACAACTCATATATCCATTCTTATATATAAAACATACGGAGCCAATTGAGAAAAGCTTTCCACAGATCCATGAATGGCGCCAGGCGTCGAAAACAAGAGATATAATATGAAAATCTCACCATAAACATAGATCTACAACTACTGTTTGTAAAAACATGGAGTGAAAATTGGGAAAAAGGGAAGGGAACGGTGGCAGCTGAGAAAAGGGCAAGGGAAGGGAAAGGAAAGGGTGTGCGGCTGGAGAAAGGGTGAGCTTTTAATTTTTCCAGATTTGATATGTTTTGTAATTAAATTGTTATGTTTTGTAAATAAGGAAAAATATTCTTATGTTTTGTAATATAGTGTCTAAAGTAGTATTATTAGTTCATTTTCCCATTTTGATAAGAACGAGCCTGAGCTAGCTAGTTTAGGTACTTGCTAAAATTCACCTATCATTTTTGTCTATTCTGTGATTTTAATCCCGGTCCTCCATAGTTTCACTCACTCATTCACCGGTAAACCACACCCTTAAGCACGAAAAAACTAAGATTATCTTGTCCTGTTCGAGATGTAATGAAGGAAAGCCACATAGGAAAGGTAGTTGGCATCCAAATATGCTGTTATTTATATCCAAAATATATTAGACAAACTTTTGAAAAATAATTGTCGGGTTAGAGACAAATTGAACAAGCAAAGATGAGGCGTCGGAAGTGGTTGGTACTATGCTAACTGGCTAGGAAATTGCCGTTACATCGAGTCATCAACCAATAAAAAAAAACAACACGACAAGTTTCTTATTTTTTGTTTTGTCGATAAATGAACGCTCTTTGTTCATTTCCCATTATTGCTATCTCTATATTAATAGTGCAATCTCTTTTAAGCATCATAGACATTGCTTCTAATTACTGTGTAGAATAAAAAGGCCTATAAAACTCATAAAGTTCAATTCTAATAGAACTTCTTAAATTTACAAATTTTGGTTTTGTAGGACAAAGAATTAAGGACCATTTTCTAATTATTTATGAACAGATTTTGGGGTTTTGTGTGTAACTGCAAAGTCCATGGTAACAAGATGACATTAAAGAACCGTGCATAAATAAAAAAAAGTCATTTTCAGTTTCTGATCAAGTCGTCGAATTCCCTTTCTAAATAATTTAATAAGTGGATGTAACATCAAAGTTTAATTAAGTGTTAGCATTAGCAGGGCACTTGCATCTTTAGTCGTCTTAAATTTTGTCCCTTTCAAAGTGCACGATAATGACATTAACAAATCATTACGTTTTTCAATTGATAATCCTAAATCCTTACACTTGTTCTAGTTACAGCTACCACTAATTAAATGACTCTACTAATTAAATGACTCTCTTTCCATACTCGCCAAGCGTCGTGTACTCCACAAAGTTTACCTAGAAAAATTATAGTAGTTTTTTTGTTGGTAAATGTATAGTTGATGATTATGTTTGAGAGCGAGGTAAAATTCAGTGATTATAATTCTATATTGTATTGGGCAAAATGTGAAGGATACGGTTATATCAATACGATTAGGGCACGTGGCATACAGGATAAGTCATAAGGTGAGTCAAGATGCTACCTACACGTGTAAGAACCATGATACGGAGAAAGCGCTAAGTCGGTGTAACGTTACAACGACTCGGACCAAGAACGCAACGTTCGTTACGTGCCAGCTCAAAGCGTTTACGGTTCTGATGTTATTACGTTTAATGATCCTCTTCATTACTCATTATTGCCCTAAATTTAAAACTCATTATGGGCAGGGGCCGAATATGTGCCCCTAGCTCATAGTATAAATAGAGATGACCATTTTCATTGGAGAGGACATGAAATACAAGCTAATATACTCAGTTCTTACACTTATTCTTTGCAAAATCTTTATTCTTATTGTCTTCTTTGTTAAGCTCTGGTGCCACGGTCTGGCTGGAACGAAGGAGTCTTGGTTAGGAATTGACACCTGCAGCCCAAACTTTTCCTTACTTCTTATTTTGTTTACGTATATTTATATTATTTCAATAATAATATCATTGTTTTACCGGTTACTTAGATCCACGTGTCCCTGACCACGTTTATAAATTCAACTGAACCGTTTTATGGGTAAACATATATTATTAACAAATTAAGTTTTTTTATTTATCATTTATCACTATACATCCACGAATCCATCCCTCGAGGCCACTCCAAGAAGATTTAAAGCGAACTGTTGCTTACATACCATTTATTTCTTCGTGTGTACTTTAATTTGATCATTCACGTATGAATTATGATCACTATTGCGAGGAAATTTGAGGGAATTAGCCAATTTGGTAATGAACTGGTGATGGAATTATACAGAAGGAAACTACGCATAACAACAATAGATAAATAATCAAATAAGTAGATGGTCAATGTAGTAGTGATTGATTACACGTGAAAATCAAATAAACGATTTGTGATATATAGATATGACAGGCTAATTAGGCGCCGACCCTTAATTTGCCTCCAATCAGCAGGAGTCACGAATCAAATCGCCAAAGGTTCTCAATTCATGCCTAACAAAGAGTTCATTTTCTCTCTACATTATTTTTTATTTCGTCTATTCATTGTTTAGACTTAGGTTAGTAGCACTTTTGGTCCATCACTTATTGATAAATTATTATTGTAGTTCATATGATATCACACTAAATACATTAAATCTTTAATTAATTGAGTTGGGCATTTGATCCTTTTGCTAGTGAATATTTACGAATTTGTCATAATTATTAATTGTTCCACTACATAATTACTCATGTGTTTATGTTTTGAAAATAGAAAAATATAACATGTTTTTTACATGAAGTTACCAAAAAATACATTTTAATTTATTGAAGATTTGAGTCATATATCACACCAAATGCAATAACTTACCAATAACTTATTTGGGCCAAAAGTACCATTATCCCTTTAGTTTCCTAGTTATGCATGAGCTCATTACTAGCTTGAGAAATCCCAAACAAAATTTATTGGGACTTATATAGTTTTGTAGAACTAGGTGGGTCGATTGATCGGAAGTGAGATTACAAATGGCTAATATAGTGAAATGTCAATATGATTACTACCACTGAAACAAAAGAGTTGTCAATATTATACTACAGCTCCATGTGTTAAACATTTAGGGCCTGTTTGGAAAGCCACCATGTAATTGAAATTGGATGTAATTACACAGTTTGACATATTTGTTTGATTAACTAATTACACAGTTAGGTGAAAATTGAGTGTAATTGGGAGGGTGTAATTACACTCTCCGATTCTCAAAGGGGGTTGAGAAATGGGTGTAATTACAACATGTAATTATAGAATACTTTTTATTTCTTTCTTTTTTTGTTTTATTTTAATTTCTTTTCTTTTTTAATTTATTTTTTATTTCTATTATTTCAATTTCTTTTTTATTTTTACTTTTTAATTATTTTTCTTTTTATATTATTTATCTTTCATTTCCTTCCTTCAATTCAAACCTTTCTTACTTGTGGTTCCATGTAATTGCTCGTATTTTTTTTATTCATTTAACATAATCGTGTTATTGTTCTAACTTTAGAAATTATAATATTAGGAAGAATGAGCCATTAACAAACTTGGCATATAATGAGTGACGTTATTAAATTAGAATTTTGTTGCGAATGAGGTTATAGACTTATATTTTCCCTTTCTTTTGAATTATATTTACTTAAGTTATGTTGGAACTTACTTATGTAGCGTTGAATTTGACATAAGAGTATTATGTTGAACTTTTGAATTTTGAATTTAGGTTTTATTTTTTATTTTAATATATTTGTTTTAGTACTATTGACTTATTATTTCACATTACATGTTATTTATTTTTCACTTACATTTGAATAATTTTATGGCATTATATTTATAAATATTACTTCTTTTGTCAAACATCCAATCCATGATGTTCTCACAAAAAAGTCTGCTTTTAAGTTTATCATTAATTAAAATTAAAATATTATTAATTTGAAAAATATGTATCAATTATTTTTTACAATATTAGTTACAAATATATGATTATTAATTAATATATTTTCAAGAAACAATGTGCTATTAAATAACTAATTTAATATCATTTATAAAGGCACTTATTTTTTAAATATTAATTTTAAAATTTTTATAATTAAATTTTATTTTTAAGTTAAACTAACTGCGTAATTACACTTGTGCAACTAAACAACACACTTATAATTACACTGTAATTACATTATGACAAACAAACAGATGGTTGTAATTATAATATTGTGTAATTACTAGACTGTGCAATAATTAGCCTAGTTTTTACACCAATTCCAATTACCAGGTGGCTTTCCAAATAGACCCTTGGTCCAGAACGGATCAACATTGTCGCAATTGGAAAGCAATGACCCGCAACTTATATTTGAAAGAAAGGTGTAAGTCGTCCCTACCGAATAAGGGAAAACAAAAGATAGGAAAATTGGATTCTGAAAAGGCAAAGAAAAATAGTAGTACTATGAAAAGGAAATATTCCAATTAAAAGTGACTTCAATTCTTGCCTTTTATAATTTTTCCTATGTCCAGGATTATACACAAAGATAAAGGTAAATACTGTAGTGTTATGGTTAGTAGCTCACTGTCAAAGTCTAATGTCTAACCTGTTTGAGCAAACAAATTATGATTGATTAAGTCTTAGATTAGTTAAAAACTTTTAGCTTTCCTATTCTTGGTTTTTTTTGTTGATTTTGTCGACGAGATGGTTAATACTGCCTTTTCATTTACCTTGTCAAGGAGTAATGAAGTTCGGCACACAGGAAGTTGTGTAATCAAAAGTTACTCCCTCCACTCATTTTTATTTATCCACTTTGAACTTTTTACGCTGTTGAAGAAATAATAAATGAACTGCATAATTTATCAATGTACCTATATTAATTGGTGCATATTCTTATTGGATTTCAAAAATGATTTGAAGTGAGTAATTAATACTATGGGTAAAATAGGGAAAAATAAATTGTCTTATCTTGATATGCTAAAAGTGACAAGTAAAAGTGAAAATCTATTTTTGGAATATTGGACAAATAAAAGTGAACGGAGAGAGTACCTAATTTTTTTCATAACCATGTGATATTAGGAATACACTGGCCACGTACGGTCCATTTAAGAGGAAGCATTTCCTAATAGGGTTCTTTCATTCACCGTCCTCGCACCTGAGACCTCTAGTTTAGGGTAACAGGATTCCATCCTTCTTACCACGGAGATGGAGCTACAATATCAAGTACGTGTTTGAACGAACCCAATAACTCTTGCTTAGATTCAATATTTATATTAAAAACTTAATTAAATATTTAATTACTAATCCAATAATTAAAATGAGCTTTGGATTTAGAATCCATATATGTATATTACTAAATCTTGTCTATTCTCTTGTAGGATGAGAAGTTAATTAAATACTCCCTGCGTTTCAAATTATATGTTATTTTTTTTGTTTTACACAGCTCTTAAGAAAAATTAATTAGGAGGAATATTTGACTAACTTTATCCTTATTTATTTTTAAGTTATTATCCCTTCTTCATTAAATGCTTACTATATTTATGTGTAATCTTCATTAATAACAAAATTCTACTTAGGTTAAAATAAAAAGAAATAATTAATTGTGCATTAAAAATCTAAAACGACATATAATTTAAAATATTTATTTTAATAATCACGATAAATAATTTGAGACGGGAGAGTAGCACTTAGCAGAGTGAGGACCGAAAGATTAAAAACCAAATGTTCGCATATCTACCCAAATTGGAGAACTCAAAGTAACAAAAAGTTGAAAGTTTCGTTCTGCCAGAAAAAAAAAAAAAACAAAAACAAATGTCGTACTTTAGATTTAATATTTTCAATAGGTACAAGCATGGTAAATAGTTATGTTATCCACACGTCAACGTTGAGAAATGAAATATTACTATACTTTCCCGGTTGGCTATCCCTATCACATGTTAATTAGTGTAATTTATGTTGAACTATAGTCGATAAATACAGATTCTAAGGGGTGGTTTGGTACATGGTATTAGCTGAGATATTCCAGCACTAACTGTGAGATTAATTTTGTACCATATTTGGTAGAAGGTATAAATTTATGATAAATTTAAAGATGGAGATATCCCATCTTATCTCATTAATATTGGGATTATTTTATCCCATCTCCTAGATGGGATAAATTAGTCCTAAGTGATGAGATAAATTAGTCCCAAGATTATAATCTTGGGATAATTTTATCTACATACCAAACGACCCCTAAAAGTAGCACTTAGCTCAACTTTATTGTCCTCATCAATCATAAATGGTAGCTTTTCCTAGAAGACGAAAATAAAGCAAGTAAAGCTATTATCTGGATCGGACCAATTTTATTTCTCTTTCCTATTTTTAATAACAAAAAATAGTGATGGAGCATTCTTTCTTACTACTATTTGAAAACACCTCGCCAAAACATTCGAAATAAAATAAAAATGGTCAGAGTAGGGATTTCATGTTATAACGTGGATACAATTATCGTTTGAAGTTTTAATAGTTAAGTTTCAATATAGGGATAATAGTCAAAATACCCCCCAACGTTTGACCAAAATCCAACTACACACATAACTGCGGCGGTCCCATTACCTCCAACAAATTTTCCACCCCCGATGATCAAAAATGACCCTTTTTCTTGATGTAAGCGTCCGATATATTGACAACGATTAAATTCTGTTGACTTGTACAGCGCTACCACGCGTCCATTACACGTCATCATCGTCTTCATTAGGAGTTGGAAAAAAAAAATCACACCAAATCAACTCAAAAAAATCTCTCAATTTTCCATACTCTATTTTTAGTAAGGATCCAAAACCCATAACCAATCTCTCCTTCATCTTCATCAACATTATCATCATCATCATCATCATCTTCATTAGAAGTTGAAAAAAAAAAATCACACCAACTTCCTCAAATCTAATCCAACAAATCCAAATATGAAAGGAAGCTTCCTAACACCTAATAGAACAAAGTTCATCCATTAATTTGATCAAACAATGAAGAATTTAAATAAACCCATTTGGTGTTCTTCATAGCTTTCTCCAAATTCCAAGAATGGAGTTTAATTTTCTCCCAATATCAACTCAAAGAATTAGTGCTTAAACAACTCCAACCAAGCAACAAGTAGCAACTCCAAACAAGCAACTTCCAATCAGATTTTCTTTAACAACATTAGATTTTTCAACTTTTTTTTTTTTTCCAGATTTTTCCTTTTTTTTTTTCTTCAGATTTTTCGTTTTTTTTCCTTCAGATTTTCGTTTATGGTGGAAAGTTGTTCTTTAACAAGTTGTTGGGAATCATATGTGGATTTTCTTGGTTGATTTTTGTTTATAATGGATATTATTTTGACAAAAAAAATGGAGATGGATACCAAAACATCCAAATCTTCACTTGGCAACTTACACTTCAAACTCATAGACGATCTTTAATTTCCCTATGCAATCGGAAGAAACCACGGGATTATTGTGGTACTGTTCAGTGGTGGTATGAAAGGAAAATGGGTTTTGTGTTTAGGGCTTGTTTGGCTGTGATTGAGAAAAAAATGAGAAGTTGGGCTAAAAAATGAGAAGTTGGGTGTAAAAATGGAGGAATTTAAATATATCTATGTGGCATCATATGTGACCTTAGTTGAGTCCAAAACACGTCGGATGCATTTTTGAAGGCCATCACGCGCCAATCGTGGCGGTGTATTCACGTTCTGCCACATCGCCAAGAAAAAGGGGCATTTTAATCTTGAAAAAATTTGTCCAGGGGGGTAATAGGACCAACAAAAAGGTTAGGTGTGTAGTTGGCATTTTGGTCAAACATTGGGGGTATTTTGACTATTATCCCTTTCAATATACATTCTGCACATGGAGATTTGAGGGAAATCTCTATCTTTTATTTTTCCCAACGTGTATCTAATGGTGCAATTGAAAAATTATACTGCAAATAGAATAAAAATTTAAAAATTGAATCTCTTGATAGAAGAGGACGTTACTTTAAGTAGTGCGATAGAGGAAGTTTAAATAATTTTAGGTCACAAGTTTAAATAATAGGTGCAGGTGTTCATCTTTTTTCTTTTTTTTTTTTAGATCCCTTGTTAGAATTCCTGGCTCTACTAATGTATCCTTCTTCCTCCAAATTTTCTTTGTTTTCTTTTTCTTTCTGTTTTATCAATAAAAATAAAAGCACTTTTTGTGTTTTTGTTTTGAAAAAGAAAATAGTAAGCAAGTTGGTTAGGTGCAAGCTTAACTATAACAGGAAAAAGTGCCAACCAAAACTGGCAATTACTGGATTTAAATTTCAAAACGAAAAAGCTGAAACATTCGCATAGACCAGAACTTGACGTTAAAAAACGGAAAAGGAAATATATTTCCTGAAAGGTTCACACAATGGGAAGATAATTAGAATATCGATCTGGTAGGCTGGTAGTTGGATACTTTTCAATTTTTTGCGCGTTCGAATTGTGTGTGTTAAGTGACAAAATCTTACGCATGTTTTACACGAATAAATCACACACTTTCAATTAGTTAGAACAAGAAAAATATACTCCAAGAAAGAGAAGAAAACTTCCAGGAAATTTCAGATCAGTAGTTTGGTTCTGTTTGGCTTGTACCTACCCTTTTGACTTGCCACGTTTTCATTCAATTTTTTTTTTTTTTGGTTAAAAATATCCATTCAATTATTTCAAGCCAAAGCCATTCTAATATTATGTATTGGTTGACAACCTCCCTCAACATTTTTCTTTTGAGAATGTAAACTTTAAAAGCGTTTGTGTTACTTTTAAGTAGGCGTTTGGACATGCGAGATGAAATCATGAGATGAAATCAGCGTTTGGACATGCGATTTCATCTCATAAGATGAAATCTAAAATCATCCAAAAAGGCATGATTTGGGATTTGAAATCATGATTTCAAAAAATATAAATGTAAAATTTGACCCATACGTTTATATTTTGTAATTAAAAAAAAACCCATAAGTTGGTAGATATATTTACCAATCATGTTTACCAATCATTTGTATTAAATATTAATATGCAAGTTGGTAAAATATATTTATCAATCTTGTTTACCATGTGGGAGGATTATATTAAAGAGTAGTTACATTACTATTCATGTTAAATTTTCCTTTTATTGAACTAAAGTTTGATCAATTGATGTTGTATTTTTAGAAAGGCCTTCTAGTAGCGTATTAATTTTATTATGAACTATGATTTACTCATTTGGTAAGATTGTATGAGAATTGAAATTTTTTTTATGGTTTTCACAACTTGTGGGGTTTTTATGTTGGCAATATACATCAAACCCCCCCCCCCCCCGAACTATACCCGAAAAGTCGATATCACACCTAAACTATACGAACGACCTATTACACACCTAATATATGAAAAAGTGATATTTTTTACTCCCTGAGAGCTGATGTGGCACAATATTTAAAAAAAAAAAAAAAAGAGAGGCGCGTTTTAATTATATATTATTTATTTTTCCTATTTTTTAATTGTGAAATTCAATTTTTTTTAAACTCCCCACCACACCCCTCATTTTCCCCACCCACCCCTTCTCCTCCACCTTCCCACCAACCCCAAAGGGCGAGTTCATGCAATTCTTCATTGTTGCCCGTTGAAGGGCCGTCCGTGCAATTTCTTCGCCCGTTGAAGGGCGCGCCGTCGTGTACAATTTCTTCATCCCCACCCCTCACAACCCCCTATCATCATCTTAAACCCACCCCTACCACCACCGCGGGGAAAAATCCCCACACCCACCACCACCCATTTGCAATTCACATTCACTCATTCCATGTAAATTTACTTGAATTAAATCTCTCGTCCTACCAAATACGTGCTCTCTTTCAATGACAAAAGCAACTAAATTCCAAGCTAGTTAAATAATGATATGAAATCTCAAATACCATTTGCACAGTTGCACTCTATTTAGATCTATTTTATGCCAATTTGTGAGGGTTTTCCGGTGGTAGTGATGGTTTTAGGTGGTTTTTTGTGGTGAATTTTCCAGTGGTTGACAAATGGAAACGGGTGATGGGATGAACAATAGTGTTGGGGTTTTTGGTGGTTAAGGTGGAGATGGTGAAGGGTATGTTCTGAATATCGAAGAAGATGGGTGGTGACGGGATGGCTTAAAGGTGGTTTGGGTGGAGATAGGTTATTTTAAAATTTGTAAAGGAGATGGTGGTTTGTTGGTCGGGAGAGAGTGTTAATTGGCGATGGTAGCGGTGAACATTTTGGGTTGGTGCGGTGGTGGTGTGACGGAGATTAGTGGGTGAAGGTGATGGAAAAAAATGAAGAAGATCGGAAAAAATGAAAGCTCAACGAAAAATATTGAAATTCTTTTGTTTTAGGAAAATATTAAAGCTCATTAGAAACAATGGTGGTTTATGCAATAAGAAATGTTGTGAGTAGGGATGAAGAAGAAAGGGAGGGTAAGATAATCCCGGGGGAGGAGGGGAAGGAAAAAAAAATATAAAATTAAAATTAAAATTAAAAATTGACGTGGCTATAGTCATACAACTCTCGAGGGGATAAAAAATATCACTTTTTCATATATTAGGTGTGTAATAGATAGTTTACCGACGTGACTGTTATCGACTTTTCGGAGTTCGGGGGGGGGGGGGTTGATGATGTTTTTATTGATGTGGGGAGAGAGTGTGTACACTCTCCCCCATTTTGTTAAGTTTTCCTAAATTTTTTTTTTTTAACACTTTCTGTCATACAACTCTCAGGCACACGCCTTTTTTCTCTTCTTTTTTTCATTTTTTGAATCTCAAAAAAAATTCTCCAGAAAGAATGTCAGCCAAAAAATATCATTTAGTTGGTTTTTTCATTACATATTAGGTGTGTAATAGGTCGTTCGTTAATAAGTGAATTTGGTGTGATATCGACTTTTCGCAATATTATAGTTCGGTAATTTAATTTGATGTATATTTTGCCTTTTTATGTTTATAAAAAAAAGCGTAAGCTTAAATAAATTCAAATTACATAGTTCAAACATGATGCTGATAAGAACAAAAGGTTACCGACACTTTTAATGAAGACTATAAATGGTCGTGATTTCATCTCATGAGATGAAATCATGTCCAAACGGCTCTTAAGTTTTCCCGAACATGTTTGAAGAAATGTACTACTTAAACACTTCTGTAATAACTTTGTAAAGAGTTCTAACAAAAAATAATTAAAACAACAGCCATTTTAGCCCCCCTATGATTTTTTTTAACACACGCCTTTTTCTCTTTTCTTTTTTATTTTGCAATTTTTATAGTTTCAACTTTTAATTATTAAAAAAAAAAATTCTCGAAAGAATGTCTAAACGAACTAATTCATATTCATATATTTTATTTAGTTGGTTAATAATTACAAATTTATATGTCAAAAGAGATTAAACGTGGTTAGTAGTAGTCGTAATTGCGCTTAATGAGCCGATTTGTCTCTGAATTCTTTTTCAATGTATTGCTTTAGACTTTTAATGCTTAAATAATGATGAAACACAACCCCACAGAAATTTTTGTTTGACATCTCTCTCAATCTTCCACGCTATTAACAACGTACTTAATAAGTGACCATGTTGTGTATGATACTGAAAATAATACTCATGTAACGAAGAAATCACACAGCAATATTGGACAACTGTGAGTCTAAGATAATCCCGAATAATGTTAAAAAATAGATTTTATTTTGCGAAGATATTGAATTATAATGTCAACATTTTAGCTTTTTTGCTGAAACGGGATATTTATTCTCAGGATCTTTTGTCGAATTATATAAAAAATAATTTTCTTTCCAAAATAAATTTAAATATCAGAAAAAGGGTAAATCCAATTCTAAAATGGCAACGGGAGGCACGTCTTTATGGAGCAATGCAAATTAAATTGGTGCATAGACTTTCACATGGCTATAGTATTCTGATTAAATAGTAGAGTCAATCATTCAATAGCCTGCTGATAAGAACGAAAAGGTAATCACAACATTTTAGGTGGCCATATAAGGGTGGTCGTTGAGTATCATTTGGGAATAGAGATAAAAGTATCATCATCATTACAAATAGTCAATAAGTAATCGATGTAACACGTACATAATGCTTTTGCATTACGAGTACTTCATTGACAAATCAGTAATCGACTTTAAGTATTGCTTGATTAAGATCTTATTAGTATATTATATTGTCTTTTAATATGTTGTATTTCTTAAAAGAGTATATATCCATATAAGTTATACTTATATAAGTATATATAGTATATATATTAAGTATATGTATATATAGTATATATGTATATTTATTTTAGTCAATTAGTAATAAAAATATGACATAATTTATATTTAGTATATATAGTATATATGTATATATAAGTTAAATATATATCATATATATATTTATATATTAATACATATATAATTTCTATATATATATAACTTAATATATATATGATATATATTAGTTATATATATACCTATATATATTAAGTATATATTAGATTAAAAGTATATATTTCAGTTATACCTATATATTATATATAGTATATATATATATATATACATCCACATATTTAGTATATATAGTATATATGTATATATATTAAGTTATACATATATTTAGTATATATATTCGTTATATATATATAAGTATATCAAACACTTTTAATTATAAAGTTGTATAACATATGTAAATATATGAAATACTATAATATATATATATAATACAAAAAATAAAAAAAAAAATTTTAAACACTCCAAACCGGACCGGTTTGAGTTTAAGCGTATTAGTATTTTAGTTAGTATTTAATTTTCTTTAATGTGATACTATTTCAGTTATCAAAAGTTAATTTGACCAATCTTCAAAATTAAAATCAAGGCCAATTCAATATTTTAAAATTAAAATTTTGACACAATGTTAAATATTTCTATGATTTATTTTAAACCTCAAATTTTAAAAAATAAACTACAATCAATCAAACACCCTCATATTGAAACCTAGTAATTTTAGTTAGTATTTTAATTTTCTTTAATGTGATACTATTTAGCTTATCAAAGTTAATTTGACCAATCTTCAAAATTTGATCAATATTTTAAAATTAAAATTTTGACACAATGTTAAAAAACACACATATTAGGACGAACATAGAGAGTATCAAATTCTATTTCACTCTTAATTTGTTAAACGTCTCACTCAAATAATAAGAAAATTAAAGAAGAGTAATAAATAATTCCTTATTTTTAAAATGTCAGATATGCGAAAACGAATGTAGTTTGATAACTGATTGTTCTTTTAGAGAAAAAATGAAATAAATAATTTACTGAAAAAATGAGTCTGAATAGTCATCACTCTTGTCCGCGGCTCTTATATTCTTAGGAAAACTCAAAGTAGAATTAATTGGAGGGAGAGAATTCAAAAACGGAGGATTAGGCCCACGTGAATTGCTACTCGAAATGACAAACTTGCAACTATAAGCGAGACAAAGAAAGTAAATCCCCCCAATATCTTTTTACATTATTCTTTTTGGAATCATCTATTTTTATTATTGAATTATGAGCAGTAGTTAGACTAATAATAATTCTTAATATCTTCTATCCAAAAATAAAAAATTCGATTCTTATGAATCACATTCTTTTTCTTTGTTTCCTTAACCTACCACGACCCTAAACTATTTTTAAAAAATTAAAAGTAAATACTCTATATTTCAGCTTATATAAAACATCTTGGTACGCGTTATGAACCCGTAAGAAAAAGCCAAATCTCATATAACAAATTATTTGCAATAATACTAACCTTTTTACGTAGGACCCACTTTTCTCCATTACAAATTACGATAAACTTGGTATTCAAAGCCCCCACAATTTTCATATGATATAAGTTTGCTCTCTGCTCTCGGGGTATTCAACAATTGTCCATTCCTTGTCAAAGCGTGACGCTAAGGCACGCCCTTTGTTTTTTCTCTCCCCTTTTACTTCACTCTCTCTTTCTCTCTGTGTATTTTCTTCTCCTCCTTGTAATGACTGTTTTCTAGATTCTTGAGTTTTTTTTATTTTTTTCTTTTTCCCTCCTGTAAGCGATGGGTTCATGTGCTTCAGTGCATAAAGACTCAAAATCAGCAATGAAGTTCCGTCTTGTTTTTTCATCTAAAACTGACAATCTTGTAAGTCCGTCACCCATCAAAGATAAACCACTGGATAACGATGAAATCAAAATCCCTGATCCTCAACTCAAACCTCAACGTTCACTGGTACTTCCCAAAACCAGTTTTAGCGACTATGGTACGATCTTCTTGCTTTATCTTGTCGTTTTACTGTAGCATTAATTTTCTTGGATTTCTATTTTTATGTTCTATGACTTTTTTTTTTTTGTGGTTTTCTGGTGAAAAAACTGGTATATTTATGCTTTTCATTTGAAACTCTACTTTTTTCTCAAGACAAATTTTTCAGTTAGTCTGATGATTCGCTAGTTTCTTTGCTATAAAAATAATTGTTTGTCCTGAATCAGTTTCTTGTTTGTCTGGTTTTGTTATGTTTAAGAAAATTATAGAGATGTTCTGTTTGATCGGAATGACATGATTAACACAATTTCCTGTTTCAAATTAGTTGCTAATGAAACTGAGATTTAACTGTTTTGATAAGAAAAAAGTTAAAGTTTGTGGCGTGAAGATTACAATTTTAATAATTTTAGTATGTTCTTTGAATTAAAAAGGAGTATTTTCTTTTTCTATTTAGTCTGCTGTCCATTCCTTTGTGCAGTTAGGAAAGATTGACTAACGAGCTATTGTTAAAAGTTAAAATCATGTGTAATGCCAAAATTCTCTTATTGGTGGGCCATCTGCAGCACATGTTGTCGTGGCACTACAATTTTTTAGTTTTCTAGAGACGACCTCTCAGGAAGACCAAAAAAAAAAAAAAAAGAAAGACACCCTGTAGCTTAATGTGAATAATTCAATTGAAAAGTTATTTTCATTGTTCTTTACACTATCCAGATGGGTTTGTCATTATAAAAATAGTTGCCGGATGTATTATACGTGTATGATTAATGTATACCGATTACGAAAGTTAAACAGTGAATCAGGCTGGCTTTATCTATGCAAGCAGTGCTAATCTCACTATTGAGATTGACATATCTAATTTTGTTTAATTCAGAGCCTTTTCTTGAATATTTTGCTGGTAATAGCACTCTCTCTGTTCAAAATAAATTTCTTTTGTGTACCTTAAGCCAATGACAAAATGTAGTCCAGCTTTTCACTGTAAACACCTAATGCCCAGGGGCGGAGTTAGGAGTTCAATTCTATGGGTTTAATTTTAAGATTATTAGCATTGAACCCATTATATTTTTAAAGTTATGAGTTCATATCTACTATTTATTGCAATTTTAGTGAATTTTTACACATAAATTTATACTTTGGATTGGAAGTTAGGGGTTCAATTGAACCCATAACCATAGTTTAGTTTGCTAACAGAAGTTTGTAACTAGTTCTGGTTTCTTGCTTATTTGAGATGGATGTATCTATTTCGAATGTGATGTTTTCTTATTGTGGTTGAATAATAATGAAAAGGACAAGATCTATGTTTTCTTTCAGTTTTTTCTTTTGTTGCTCTAGTATGCTCAAACTGATTTCATGAAATAGAGTCCACATTGCTAGTATGCCTGGTGTCTATAGATAAATTGTGATCAAGTTATTGTGCATCGTCGTTATAATTTGTAACTTTTGATACATTTTATCTTTTCTAATAGCCTGAAGCATTCCTTTGTTTAGGTAGCAAGGAGGAGACCTTCTTTGATTCCCAGGCCTGGTTGGAGTCAGATTGTGACGACGACTTCTTTAGTGTGAAAGGAGGTGAGACAGACCTTCAATAACCGATGCTCTTTCCATATTCGCCCTCCATCTTTTTGCTTGTGTTATTATATTCATAAACTTGAAAATGCCCTATAATGCATTTAACTGAATCACTTGTAATGACTGACAAGTCAATTTTAGAAGAATAGGAATCAACGCAATCTGGTATTGAAGGTACTTGGAGTTTTTAGTTCAAGAAAAGTGCAATACCAATGCAAAGTTATTGCTACGAAAGGATCAAAATGTTAGGAGCACATTCTATTTAAACTCGTCATCATCATCTATTCTTATATTTTCTGTCTTACTTAAATGCAGATTTTACACCGTCACTCGGAAATACTCCTTCGCGTGGAAATACACCTGTTCATCGGGGTATGTTGGCTGGTAATATGTTAGGTAATCGAACCCCTTTTGTAGAAAGACCTCCTACTTCATTACCACAATCTTCTCCAAGACACAAGAGGAAGAATTTACTTGAGCTTTTCAAAGAATCAAGAAACCGGAATGCCAATGAGCAAGGTGCTGAAGACAACAAAAACGGACTGGCTGCTGATCTACCTAAATCTACATTGAGCACACCTTATGTGCCGGTGTCTAGTGGCAAGAGAACCCCCACAAGAAAGTTCAAAAGTGAGCCCACATCGCCGAGGTCAGCACAGTGTTGTCTTCCCAGGTTGCGCTCAACTGGCAGCTTTAGGGAAAGGAGGAAGAGTATGAGCCCTCCTGCACATAGCGTTGCTTAATAACTAAAACCTGGCTTTGATAAGTTCTCTCTCTATGTATGTGCAAGTGCACCAGGAATTGTGCACCTCTTTAGATATGCAACTTGACCATCAGTATCCAACTGAACCTGAGGGCCATAAGATCGGGTGTGCGTTGGCACACACTTGTGTATAAAGTTATAAAGAACGGCTTTGTTAATAAATTAACGAGGACATAGTCCGTTTATGTATATGTTTCTTCTTCATTCCTCAGTGATCTGATTCACATCTCTCTTCTATTTTTTGTTTGCCTTCATAAAAACACATCTGCTGAGAGGTGGTTTAACCCGGAAAAAAAAAATCCCCTTAACTCAGTGCCCTAATATCCAACAACCAAATCATCCTCGCCTAACCTCCAGTCATTAGGTTACTTATAATGAAACTCGGACCTAACTTATTCCCAAAAACTAGCTCATGAGGTGAAGATTGCCAAAACCATATAAAGACCAATTTTCCATCACCACACTGACGTGGAAACTCAACATAAAAGGAACCTAATTTTGTTATTATTTAGTAAAACTTTGCATTGTTGTACATATGGTGGGACTTTCCTTTCTGCAGGAAACTTCGATTTTGGAATTTAAGGCTAGATATAAGTATGAAGGAGACTAGAGATTGTTCATTTCCTTGAACAAGTAACATAGTAGAGATGGCATTTTTCTAAGCCTCTTAAAGGGCTAAAGAGCCCAAGGCTAACTGGACAGACCTGGCCGAGGCGCAGGACAGTGAAAACTCAGAGGGCAAGAATTGCCCTTCTTTTGGGGTGGTCTTTAAATTTTGCCCTTCATATTTGAAATGTTTAAATTTTGCCCTTCGGCTAACACCCATAGGTTCCAGGTTCGAACCACGCGGTCAAAATTTTAAAAAAAAAATTCGCAAGGCGGTTTAAATTTCGCCTTATCACAAAGTGACATACACTTGTTAAGGAATTACATTTTATGCGGACCGGCATACTAAATCCCTATGGGCCAGACTTGGCATAAGTATGTCGGGTCCGGCATAACTTTGATAATTCCTTCACAAAGTTATGCCGGTGGGGGCTATACTTTTAATGGGCAAACTTTTATGGGACCCGGCATAACTTTGTGAAGGAATTATCAAAGTTATGCCGGAATTTATACTTATGCCAAGTACGCCCGTAAGCGCATAAGTATCGGGTCCAGATAATCCTTTGATAATTCCTTCACAAAGTTATGCGGTGGGGCATACTTTTAATGGGCAAACTTTTATGCCGGACCAAGCATAACTTTATGAAGGAATTATCAAAGTTATGCGGACCCTTAAGATACTTATGCCAAGTCCGCCTATTAAGGCATAAGTATGCCGGGTCCGGCATAACTTTGGTAATTCCTTAACAAAAGTATGTCGGGTCCGGCATAGCGAAATTTAAACTTGCCTTGCGAATTTTTTTTAAAATTTTGACTGCGCGTGGGTTCGAACCTGAACCATGGGTGTTAATGCGAAGGGCAAATTTTAAAGATTTCAAATACGGGCAAAAATTTAAAGACCACCCTAAACGAAGGGCACTCCGCGCAAAAAATGAAACTCGAAGGCTTTAGTCATTTTTGAGGCCCAAAAAAGCTCACGTCCATCGTGGCCCAGGGTGTCGAATGGAAGGGTTGGACATAAATCATTTTATTCGCGGATTGTCCTTCTTTTAGGGTGGTCTTTAATTTTTTCCCCTCAAATTGGTGGTCTTTAATTTTTGTCCTTCCCCTAATATCCCAAGGTTCTGCGTTCGAACCCCAGCTCAATAAAAAAAAAGGGGAATTTCGCAAGGCAGAGGTTTGAATTCGCAAGGCAGAATTTTGCCTTCAAAACTCTGTCTTGCGATTTATTTATTTTTAATTTTTGACTGAACGAGGGTTCGAACCTGAAATCAAGGGATTTTTAGTGAAGGGCAAAAATTAAAGATCAACAATTTGAGGGACAAAAATTAAAGACCAACCCCAGCGAAGGGCAATCCTCCAAATTTCCCGACAGAATTTAGGCGGGTCAAAAAGGATCAGTTAATAAATGGACGAGTTATTGACCTGCCCAAAAGTTGCTTGGACTGAAATAGGCTAAGAAGTGGGCCATAAACTAATTCGCCCAATTCTTATTATATTTTAATTTCTTTGTTTCTACATTTATAATTTTATTACCTAAAACATCAGATTCTTCCATATTATTGCTATATATGAGATATCAAATAAAAAAATATTTTAAATATTTTTTTTGAAAGTATTTTAACGAGATTTTTCATTAGTCAATTTGGGTTACCCAGTGGGTTGAGCGGATCATACTTTCATTGCCAATTTGCACAATTGTCCTTCATACGGACTGGTCTTTAATTTCTGCCCCTCAATTCGCTAGTCTTTAATTTTTTCCCTTTGCTTATAAAGGTGGTCGAAAATACTCCGAGGTTTTGGGTTCGAAACCCAGCAAAGTCGAAAATAATAGTAATAGTTTCGGAAGGTATTCTATGAACTAATGCCTATTCGGGCGAAGTTACATAGAACCTATACCGAAGATGACAGACTTTGCCTTGTAAGACAAACTTTTAGTTATGCCTTAAGGCAAAGTCTGTCGCATAAAGCAGACTTTTTGCAAAAGCCTTTCCTTGCATTATTTATTTATTTATTTATTTATTTTACTGAGCGAGGGTTCAAACTTAGAACCTCTAGGGTATTTTTGGCTGCCTTTTTAAGTGAAGGCCAAAAATTAAAGACTACCTCAAAAGAAGGACAATCTGCGCAAAAAAAAAAAAAAGTACTTTTATGGGCTAATTTTGCAAGTCACGATAAAGGGAAAAGGTTTCATTTATGATCCTAAGTTAAAAAAGGAGGGGAGAAAACATAAATAGATAGTTTTTAAAAAAATTATTACATATACATGGCAGCATTAATTGATTATCAGTTATGGTACATAAAATATTAACTCAAATAGCAGATTCTAATACAGAGAACCTATATTTAAGTTAAATGAGATATCATTACCATGTTCCTTATAATTTAAATTGCTCAATTGAAATCGAACACGTTTTTTTTTTTTTTTTTCAGTTTTACTGAAAAGGATTTCTGAATTTACTCTTTTTTAAGTAAAGGGATTTGAACGGAGTAAAAAGATCCAAAGTTCATTATGACATTTCCCATTATTTTTTCTAACGTTATCGTTACTATCAATGTTATTAACCTATAATTGTGATTGTGGTTTTATATTTGGGAACGTTTCGGGACGTGAAGTGTGTTGTACTTATAATTACATACATAACCATATCAAACGGATTCCATATGCTCATGTATGCTTGCTCTGACGTGGGACATTTAATTTGCCCATTGCAGTGTTATCCCAACTTCGTTTCCTTTTTCTTTCTTGTTATATTTTGTTTCCCCCACCTAATAAGAAAGTTGGGACATACGGGCTGCCCATAAAACTTGGGACAGTTAGAGCCACGCAACAACCAAATATGTTCTAGGATTTAAGTTGAGTACCTTGACGTTGTAACTTTTTTAACATAATTAGTTCACGTGATAAGAAGTTAATCACCATTTATACTGAATTATCAATTGGTATACCCCTCAACTTTGTGATTTAGAGCAAATACACCTCTCCTTACAAAAGTGGTGTATATATCTGTCATTCTTGAATTCTGAAATGATGCAAATATACCCTTGTCATTACAAAATGGTGCAAATATACCCCTGTCGTTACAAAATGGTGCAAATATACCCCTGATGTTACAAAATAGTGCAAATATACCCTTTTAGCTGACGAGATTAAAAAAAAAAAATCATTTAGTTTTTTTTTTGGTCATGTGACTTTAAAAAAAAAAAAAAAGTTACCGATTTTTTTTTTTGAGTAGACATACTTTTCTAAAGCCACATAGCAATTTTTTCTGGTGGGTCGGGTCTGGTTTGCCTAAAAAAGTGGGTAGACTTATTTTTTTTTTTAAAGGGGGGGAGATATCTTTTTAAGCGAACCAGGACACGACACACTAGGGAAAAAATTACCATGTGGCTTCGAGTAAAAATATGTCTATTAAAAAAAAAAATAGGTAGACTTTTTTTAAAGTCACGTGACATTTTTTTTAATTAAAAAACAACCTAAATAATTATTTTCTTAAAATCGCGTCAGCGAAAAGGAAATATTTCCACTATTTTGTAACGACAGGGGTATACTTACGTCATTTTGTAGTGACAGGGTTATATATACACCACATTTGTAACGAGGGATATATCTGCTCTAAATCGCAAAGTTGAGGGGGTATTTTTGCACCTTTTCCTATCAATTAATGCTTTTCAAAACATTTTATTTATTTATTTACCAACTTCTAAGTGACCATTGTATCTGTAAATATTTTGTACTCCGTGCATATAATTTAAACACTAGTATTTTCTATTCTTTGCTAGGTAGGATGCTAAACCAAAGGAACGTTCAAATCCAGTCCCACTTGGTCACGTTCAAATCCAGTCCCACTTGGTCACTATCTTCAAAAGCCATCACATTATACTTTAGCGTCCGGATGACATATTATATTTAAAATTTCAATGGGTTGTTTTTCCTTTTTTGCCGTTTGCTTGTTTAAATAGCAATGGGGTGCTAAGTTGTTGTGCGAAGGTCCAATTGAAGAAAGAAAACGGTGAAAAAGTCAGCATGTACAAAGAGCATAAAAAATTAGCTTAGTGGAAGCAGTAAAGGTTATAAAATCTCGTTGAACGGTTATCACAAGATGATTCGATGTAGATGCTATTTCCTAAACAAGTGGAACCCCTAACAAGTTGCAATTACTTATACCTGTTTTGGAGATTTAGCTGGATTTAAGGCGCATATCCAAAGATCACAACTATAATATACCCATTATTAGGCACTATTATAGAAGGAGCCAAATAGATAAGTAACATGTGCAACAAAATGAGTCCCATATTCTCGCAAGTGCTGCCAATTGTAATCCATCCCAGATAATCCCTACACAAGTTGAGTAAATTAGCTTCAAAATTTGTTTACAGTAATTCGTTGAGCTTCAACATCAAGAAAACAACCCCATTCCTGACTGACGTTCTACATAGATTATCTTGCAACGCATAAAACATCCAAATATAGTGGGCTCCAACACCCATTCCTCCAAAATTCTCAATTCTCACTAGAGAAACTGACTCGAGAAAGCAAAGTGACAAACTCTCCACGCCGTTTCGAAAATCAAGAAATCAGAAACAAGATTGTCCACTTAGTTGGCAAGTCGAGAGAACAAATTAAACTAAAGAAGAAATCGTTTTCCCACCTTCTCTATCTCTTTTCTTTCCGTCTATAAATATTTTACATCACTTTCAAAGCCCAACACCTCAACGTCTAAACTTAAGAAAATTGATTGGCACAAGCAGAATGACGCTGCATAGATTGTCAAATTTAGGCTTTTTGGGCTTTGTGACATTAATAATCTTAGTGTTTGAGTCTCATCCAACATTTGGGTCGAGCATGAGAGGTTTTCTTGGCGTTGTTACTAATGAAAATGGCCTGAATGCTGCAACGCAAAGTGCAATGTGCGCTACATCTGTGACTATTCATGGTTATAAGTGCCAGGAATATGAGGTAATTAAATTTCCTTGATTTCAGTCCCTCTGACTAGCTCCCCTGTTTTTTGCCACATTAGAAGGGCTTTGTTCACCGGATTAAACAATGAATGTTACGTGTTCTTTCTTTTTTTTTTTTTTTTTTTTTTTTTTTTTTTGTTTGGATTTTACATGTGTTTCTTCAATTTATGATTTTTCAGGTGACTACTGATGATGGATATATACTAAGTGTGCAAAGAATTCCGGAAGGCCGTGTTGGTGGTGGTGGGCAGAATAGGCAGCCAGTTTTATTGCAGCATGGAGTATTGGTGGTAAGCATGCATGTTGGACAATAACTTAAGGAAAAAAAAAAACTATATTATTCCAATATCGTCTATCATGTTAGACAAAAAAGAAAAAAGAAAAAAAAAGAAGCTAAATGTGAAAACATATCTGAGTCTATTTAGTACCATGAAATTCTCTAATCGTGCGGTTATTATTATTTTTTTCTCAAACCAAGACCTGTGAATTTCAAAAACTACGACTTTGGTCTGATTTAGAGAGCATTATTCATTTTTAGTTGCAAATAATTTATTTATTTCTAATTTAATCCATCATTAGATTTACAAGTTACATCATGATATTTACACAAAAGCTCGTTTTTGTTCTTCGTACGAGTACATGACTCGTAGGGATTAGGGAAATACTGTGGCATCTAGCAAGGTTTTGTCATGTTTTAACGATTCAATCCGGCATTTCATTTCCCGTAATTGTTTGTTTTTTCGCATCTAAAAACTGATGTTACATGTGATCTATAATGTACCACCAGTTTTTATCTATCAATGAGGGATCCTCACCTTAAACAGTTAGTAATTATTTGGTCTCATTGAATGGTTATAGTTGTAACGTCTGGAACATAGGGATGGGCAGGGGCGGATTTAGAGGCTGCCCAGGGTGTTCACCCGAACACCCTCGGCAAAAAATTACAGTGTATGTATAAGGTAGATTTTTTGTGTTTATGTAAATATATTAACTTCTGAACACCCTGAACAAATGCAAAAGATTAACTCAAGTGGTTCAGGGTGTTCAAATTGAATCTAGCATCCTAGGTTCAAATGTCGATCTAGTATATCTAGTAGAAAACTTTGCTTCGCTCTTATCCTAAAAATTATAAGATGTTCTAGTTAAGTCGGCCGTACGTCTGTACCTTAAGCCACGTAATGATGCATGAAATTCCTCATTTGTCTCAATCCCATGGAATTTAGACAAAGCAGATACTGAGATATACATGGGCTGGCTTATTGGCCGTTTGCGCAGCTGCTCACGAGAAGGTAACTTACAAAATGCTCCTTTATATGCTTGTAGGTATATTAAAAAAAGTTTTTGTATCAGCATTAATCAAGACGTGGCCCGGTGATCAATAAATAAAAGTGATGAGATAGCCAAGTTTCAATTACAATATCGACACTTTGTAATTTATTTTTATGTATGTCTAAAACAAAATTAGTCGATGTCTATGTTGATTGAAGATAGCACATATATTGGTAAAATAGTTGAGGTGAACTAAACCTAGCCCAATCTTTGTGAATCCGCAAAACATTGCAAGTTGTTTCCGGCGGGAATAGGTTTTGCTTAGAAGAGGCAAAACTTGTCTTTGAGTAAATACGACAGATTTACTATTCCAAAACGAATACAAAATATGGACACGTATGATTAACAGTGCTGACAGAAATTGTCGATTGTGGAGGAAGAGTTAAACAAATTTAATTTGGATGTTTTGCAGGACGGAGTAACGTGGCTAATGAATTCACCAGAACAATCACTAGCAATGATTTTAGCAGACAGCGGCTTTGATGTTTGGATTGCCAACACCAGAGGAACACGATACAGCCAGCGCCATGTCAATCTTGATCCTAATAATCCGGTATCTCCTTCAAATCCTCCTTAATCAATAACACATTCTTAATCTTTAAAACTAGTTCTATAATTCTTAATAAGTTAATTCTATAATTTTTAATATAATATATCTTATGAGTCTAAATTCTGGTACACAGGACTACTGGAATTGGTCATGGGATGATCTTGTAGTCCATGACTTACCCACTGTCATCAACCTTGTCTACAAACAAACTGGACAGAAAACTCACTACGTGGGCCATTCATTGGTAGGTTCAGAATAAAAAATCATTTCAACATTCTCTGGTACTATAACTTATAAACTAATTATATGAATGTATTATGAAATTATTATTATAGGGAACTTTGGTAGCTTTGGCATCATTCTCAGAAGGAATACAAACAGACAAGATAAAATCAGCAGCTTTGCTCAGCCCAATCGCTTACTTGAGCCATATGACCACTGCACTTGGTGTGGTTGCAGCCAAATCCTTTGTTGGCGAGGTAATTAAGTGCAAAATTAGAATCTTTTTTTAATTCTTTATAATTAAACTTGATGGCGATAATTATATATGTGTGCTTATATCAACAGATCACTACTATATTCGGTCTTGCTGAATTTAATCCATTAAGGTAATCACTTATGACTAGCTACAACTTATTTTTGTTTCTCTCTATCTTCTCAATTGATGACATTCTTTTCTTTTCTTTTTTCCAGTCCGCCTGTGTCTAATTTTGTCAAGGCCTTGTGTCTTCAGCCTGGGGTTGATTGTTATGACTTCCTGACTGCAATTACCGGTACTAATCTAATTACTAATTCGACCTATTCTTCGGTAATTGACGAAGTCATTTGCATTTGCCGTCACAATAATTAAAAGCTTAATTACTTTCCACGTGGTTACAGGGAAAAATTGTTGTCTAAATGCCTCCACGGTCGATTTATTCTTGAAGAACGCGCCTCAACCCACATCAACCAAGAACTTTGTGCATTTAGCTCAAAGTAAGTCTCTTCAATAATATAAGTGTATGGTCATTAAACTTTATCGATTACAATAATAAAGTCACAATAGTACTTTTATAGCACAGTAAAGTAATTTGACTTTGTTCACTATAACATTAGTCACTAAAATTATCCACTATATTAGTAAAATCACAAAGTTATTTTTTGTCCTATTGAATTGACTGTAACTATACAAATTATAATAGTAAAACCATAATTTATTCACCCTTTATAATAACAAGACCCACCATCAAGGTCATTTTATTTTGTTGACCCAAAAAAAGATCATTTTATTTCCATCCTGAGTAAAAGTTTTTTCACTTTATTGTTATAGTGGGTAAATTACAAAAAACAAAAAAAAGTTTTGCAATTTTACTGTTATAGTGAATAAAATTAAATTACTTTACTAGCTTTGTGAAGCCACCGTTACACAGAGTAAAGTTCAATGATAAATACGTGAAATCAATCCCTAATCATAGAGCTTAACAATTTCATTAGTCATGTTGCTACTTATTTCAATTAACTACAATCATTAATTAAATGCAGCTGCTAGAGATGGAATCCTAAGGAAATACGACTATGGGAGAACCAGTTACAATTTGGCACATTATGGTGAGGCTAAACCTCCACAATATAATTTGGCAAATATCCCTCGAGACCTTCCCCTATTTCTCAGCTATGGAGGCCAAGATGCTCTATCTGATTCTAAAGATGTGGAGACGTTACTCGATTACCTCAAATTCCACGACGTGGACAAATTACATGTTCAATATGTCAAGGAATATGCTCATGCTGATTTTATTATGGGAATTACTGCTAAAGATATTGTCTTTAACCAGATTGTCACCTTCTTTAGAAACCAACACTAAGCTATTGATTATTGATGGAGTTTTTGTATTGTACTAGGTCATTTTGCATGCTCAAGTGTTATGAAATTATAAGAATTTTAAATAGCAAATTCTATCTACTATTTTCTTAATGAGTGCGTCAAAATCTTAAATAACAAATAAAAAGGATCAGAGGAAGGAGTAACAAAGACCAACTCCTTCCATGAGCAGAGATTGTTGAATTCATTTTATTACTTCAAATATGAATCTATCGAGTCCGGAGCCAAAATGGCTTGTTTTTTGAGCTTATAGCTCAAAAGAGAATACCTTTTTTTTTTATATCAAAATGGGTATTTCGTCGGTTATCCAACGAAATACCCATGACTACTGTTCCGGTCCGGTAGCGAAAGTTGCATTTCGCTACACTTGTAGCGAAATGTAACAAATAATATTTTTTTTTTTTTGTATTTCGTTGGACTACCAACGAAATAGGATAATTTTTTTTTTTTTTTTGTATTTCGTTGGTAAAAAAACGAATTTAATTTTTTTTTTATTTCGTTCATACAAAAACGAAATATGAAAATATATATATATATATATATATATATATATATATATATATATATATATATATATATATATTTTGTATTTCGTTGGTAAAAAAATGAATTTAATTTTTTTTTTTATTTCGTTCATACAAAAATGAAATATGATTTTTTTTTTTTTTTTTTTTTTTTTTTTGTATTTCGTTGGTAGTCCAACGAAATAGGATAATTTTTTTTTTTTTTTTTGTATTTCGTTTATAAAAAAACGAAATAAATATTTTTAATTTTTTTTTTTTTGTATTTCGTTGGTATATGAACGAAATAGGATAAAACATTTTTTTTTTTTTTGTATTTCGTTTATATAAAAACGAAATAGGAATATATATTTGTATTTCATTCATATACCAATGAAATAGGATAAATTTTTTTTTTTTTTATATTTCATTTATATAAAAACGAAATAGGAAAATAATTTTTTTTTTCGTTTATATACCAACAAAATGTTTTGTTCCATTTCGCAGGTATATAACGAAAAAACCCCTTTTTTTTTACCGATTTTCTGCTCTCCATATCGCTATGGTTTTAATTTTACTTTTTTTGTTCATTTCGTTGGTTCAATCCTTTCGACGAGCATTGCATAGTTGTCAAAATA
>NC_081343.1:55897548-55916194 GCF_029784015.1 Lycium ferocissimum | reverse complement strand
AAAATTTTTTTTTAACTCTTCCCCCACAATCGAAAATTTTCTGTCAGCACTGTTAATCATACGTGTCCATTTTTTTATTCGTTTTGGAATAGAAATCTGTCAACCCGCGTTTTGCCTTTTAAAAAAACCTATTCCCCCAAAAAACGCAATGTTTTGGGATTCACAAAGATTGGGTATTTAGTTCAAAAAATTTTTCCCAATATAGGGCTATTTCAATCAACATAGAATACTAATTTTTTTTAAATACATAAAAAAAAATACAAAGGTCGATTTTGAATTGAAACTTGGCTTCCCCTTTTATTTATTGATAAAGGCCCCGTCTTTTTTAATGCTGATAAAAAATTTTTTTTAATTTCCCCTACAAGTAAAGGAGCATTTTGTAATTACCTTCTGTAATGCGAAAACGGCCAAAAGCCAGCCCATGTATATCCATATCTGCTTTTCAAAATTTCCAGGGTTTAAAACAAATGGGGAATTTCCACTTTTGGGCAAGGCAGACGCCCATTTTCGAACATTTTAAAATTTTTTAGAAAAGAAAAAGGGTTTTCTCAGTTTTAAGATAAACATTAACCTGAAAAATTTAAATAAAATTTGAAATTTTGGACGTTCCGGGTTTGTACCCGGAAAAATTTTACAAAAAAAATTCCCCTTTATCTACAATTTTCTTTTCCCGGGGAAAAACACCCCAGGGCCCTCAAACCCCCTGCCCACCCCTATGTTCCGACGTTAAAACATAACCATTAAAAACCCAAATAATTACTAACTGTTTAAGGTGGGGATCCCTATTGATAGAAAAAAACGTGGAAATTATAGATAAATGTAACACTTTTTTAGATGGAAAACAAACAATTACGGGGAAAAGAAATGCCGGATTGAATCGTTAAAACATAAAACCTTGTAAAACAGTATTTCCCCAATCCCACGAGTCATGCTCGCAAGAACAAAAAAGAGTTTTTTGTAAATATCATGATGTAACTTGTAAATCTAATGATGGATTAAATTAGAAATAAAAAATTTTTTGCAATAAAAAAGAATAATGCTCTTAAATCAGACCAAAGTCGTAGTTTTTGAAATTAAGGGCTTGGTTTAGAAAAAAATAATAATCCCACATTAGAGAATTTCATGGTACAAATGCCCCGATATGTTTTCACATTTAGTTCTTTTTTTTCTTTTTTTTTTTTTGTCTAACATGATGAACGATATTGGAATAATATAGTTTTTTTTTCCTTAAGTTATTGTCCAACATGCATGCTTACCACCAATATATGCTGCAATAAAACTGGCTGCCTATTCTGCCCCACCACCACCAACACGGCCTTCCGGAATTCTTGCACACTTAGTATATATCATCATCAGTAGTCACCTGAAAAATCATAAATTGAAGAAACACATGCCAAAATCCAAACAAAAAAAAAAAAAAAAAAAAAAAAGAAAAAGACATGACGTTCATTTTGTTTAATCCATTTGAACAAAGCCCTTCTAATGTGGCAAAAAACAGGAGTAGTCAGAGGTTTGAAATCAAGGAAATTTAATTACCTCATATTCCTGGCACTTATAACCATGAATAGTCACAGATGTAGCGCATTGCACTTTGCGTTGCAGCATTCAGGCCATTTTCATTAGTAACAACGCCAAGAAAACCTCTCATGCTCGACCCAAATGTTGGATGAGAGACTCAAACACTAAGATTATTAATGTCACAAAGCCCAAAAGCCTAAATTTGACAATCTATGCAGCGTCATTCTGCTTGTGCCAATCAATTTTCTTAAGTTTAGACGTTGAGGTGTTGGGCTTTGAAAGTGATGTAAAATATTTATAGACGGAAAGAAAAGAGATAGAGAAGGTGGGGGAAAACGATTTCTTCTTTAGTTTAATTTGTTCTCTCGACTTGCCAACTAAGTGGACAATCTTGTTTCTGATTTCTTGATTTTCGAAACGGCGTGGAGAGTTTGTCACTTTTGCTTTCTCGAGTCATTTCTCTGATTTGAAATTGAGAATTTTTGGAGGAATGGGTTCATTTTGGAGCCCACTATGTTTGGATGTTTATGCGTTTGCAAGATAATCTATGTAGAACGTCAGTCGAAATGGGGTTGTTTTCTTGATGTTGAAGCTCAACGAATTACTGTAAACAAATTTTGAAGCTAATTTACTCAACTTGTGTAGGGATTATCTGGGATGGATTACAATTGGCAGCACTTGCGAGAATATGGGACTCATTTTGTTGCACATGTTACTTATCTATTGGCTCCTTCTATAATAGTGCCTAATAATGGGTATATTATAGTTGTGATCTTTGGATATGCGCCTTAAATCCAGCTAGTCTCCGACAAGGTATAAGTAATTGCAACTTGTTAGGGTTCCACTTGTTTAGGAAATAGCATCTACATCGAATCATCTTGCTGATAACCGTTCAACGAGATTTTATAACCTTTACTGCTTCCACTAAGCTAATTTTTTATGCTCTTTGTACATGCTGACTTTTTCACCGTTTTCTTTCTTCAATTGGACCTTCACTTACAACAACTTAGCACCCCATTGCTATTTAAACAAGCAAACGGCAAGGAAAAACAACCATTGAAATTTTAAATATAATATATCATCCGGACGCTAAAGTATAATGTGATGGCTTTTGAAGATAGTGACCAAGTGGGACTGGATTTGAACGTGACCAAGTGGGACTGGATTTGAACGTTCCTTTGGTTTAGCATCCTACCTAAAAAAGAATAGAAAATACTAGTGTTTAAATTATATGCAGGTACAAAATATTTACAGATACAATGGTCATAAGTTGGTAAATAAATAAATAAAATGTTTTGAAAAAGCATTAATTGATAGGAAAAGGTGCAAAATATAGAAACTTGCGATTTAGAGCGGATATATATACATAAATTACAAATGTAATTGTATATATAACGCACGCTCACAAAATGACGTAAGTATACCCTATAATCGTTACAAAATAATTGAAATATTTCCTTTTCGCTGACGATTTTAAGAAAATAATTATTTAGGTTGTTTTTTAATTAAAAAAAATGTCACGTGAGCAAAAAAAGTCTACCTATTTTTTTTTTTAATAGACATATTTTTCTGAAGCCACATGGTAATTTTTTCCCCTAGTGTGTCGGGTCTGGTTCGTTTAAAAAGATATCTCCGTGACTTTAAAAAAATAAGTCTACCCACTTTTTTAGGCAAACCGGACAGCCCACGAAAAATTGCTATGTAGCTTTAAAAGTATGTCTCAAAAAAAAAAATCGGCCGCTTTTTTTTTTTTAAAGTCACACTGACCAAAAAAAAAACTAAATGATTTTTTTTTAATCGTAGGTAAAAGGGTATGTTGCCTTTATTTTTAACATCGGGGGTATATTTGCACCATTTTGTAACGACGGGGGTATATTTGCGTTTGTAATGACGAGGGTATATTGCGTCGTTTATGTAATGACGGTATATATCTGTAGAAAGCTTTTGTAAGGAGAGGTGTATTTGCTCTAAATCACAAAGTTGAGGGGTATACCAATTGATAATTCAGTATAAATGGTGATTAACTTCTTATCACGTGAACTAATTATGTTAAAAAGTTACAACGTCAAGGTACTCAACTTAAATCCTAGAACATATTTGGTTGTTGCGTGGCTCTAACTGTCCCAAGTTTTATGGGCAGCCCGTATGTCCCAACTTTCTTATTAGGTGGGGAAACAAAATATAACAAGAAAGAAAAAGGAAACGAAGTTGGGATAACACTGCAATGGGCAAATTAAATGTCCCACGTCAGAGCAAGCATACATGAGCATATGGAATCCGTTTGATATGGTTATGTATGTAATTATAAGTACAACACACTTCACGTCCCGAAACGTTCCCAAATATAAAACCACAATCACAATTATAGGTTAATAACATTGATAGTAACGATAACGTTAGAAAAAATAATGGGAAATGTCATAATGAACTTTGGATCTTTTTACTCCGTTCAAATCCCTTTACTTAAAAAAGAGTAAATTCAGAAATCCTTTTCAGTAAAACTGAAAAAAAAAAAAAACGTGTTCGATTTCAATTGAGCAATTTAAATTATAAGGAACATGGTAATGATATCTCATTTAACTTAAATATAGGTTCTCTGTATTAGAATCTGCTATTTGAGTTAATATTTTATGTACCATAACTGATAATCAATTAATGCTGCCATGTATATGTAATAATTTTTTTAAAAACTATCTATTTATGTTTTCTCCTCCTTTTTTAACTTAGGATCATAAATGAAACCTTTTCCCTTTATCGTGACTTGCAAAATTAGCCCATAAAAGTACCTTTTTTTTTTTTGCGCAGATTGTCCTTCTTTTGAGGTAGTCTTTAATTTTTTGGCCTTCACTTAAAAAAGGCGTGTACCAAAAATACCCTAGAGGTTCTAAGTTTGAACCCTCGATGAGAAAATAAATAAATAAATAAATAAATAATGCAAGGAAAGGCTTTTGCAAAAAGTCTTTATGCGACAGAGACTTTGCCTTAAGGCATAACTAAAAGTTTGTCTTACAAGGCAAAGTACGTAAATCTTGATATGGTTACGTAACTTCGCCGAATAGGCATTAGTTCATAGAATACCTTCCGAAACTATTACTATTATTTTCGACTTTCTTTGGGTTTGAACCCAAAACCTCGGAGTATTTTCGACCACCTTTATAAGCAAAGGGAAAAAATTAAAGACTAGCGAATTGAGGGCGTAAATTAAAGACGATCGTATGAAGGACAATTGTGCAAATTGGCAATGAAAGTATGATCCGCTCAACCCACTGGGTAACCCAAATTGACTAATGAAAAATCTCGTTAAAATACTTTCAAAAAAAATATTTAAAATATTTTTTTATTTGATATCTCATATATAGCAATAATATGGAAGAATACAGTGTTTTAGGTAATAAAATTATAAATGTAGAAACAAAGAAATTAAAATATAATAAGAATTGGGCGAATTAGTTTATGGCCCACTTCTTAGCTCATTTCAAAATCAGCGAACTTTTGGGCGGTCAATAACTCGTCCATTTATTAACTGATCCTTTTTGACCGCCTAAATTTCGTCGGGAAATTGGAGGATTGCCATGTCAAGTTGGTCTTTAATTTTGTCCCTCAAATTGTTGATCTTTAATTTTTGCCCTTCACTAAAAATCCCTTGATTTCGGGTTCGAACCCTCGTTCAGTCAAAAATTAAAAATAAATAAATCGCAAGACAAAGTTTTGAAGGCAAATTTCTGCCTTGCGAATTCAAACCTCTGCCTTGCGAAATTCCCCTTTTTTTTTATTGAGGGGGGGTTCGAACGCAACCTTGGGATATTAGGGAAGGACAAAAATTAAAGACCACCAATTTGAGGGGAAAAAATTAAAGACCACCCTAAAAGAAGGACAATCCGCGAATAAAATGATTTATGTCCAACCCTTCCATTCGACACCCCTAGTTACGATGGACGTGAGCTTTTTTGGGCCTCAAAAATGACTAAAGCCTTCTGAGTTTCATTTTTTTGCGCGGAGTGCCCTTCGTTTGGGGTGGTCTTTAAATTTTGCCCCTCATATTTGAAATCTTTAAAATTTGCCCTTCGGCTAACACCCATAGGTTCCAGGTTCGAACCCACGCGCATTAAAATTTTAAAAAAATTCGCAAGGCAAGTTTAAATTTCGCTATGTCGGACCCGACATACTTTTGTTAAGGAATTACCAAAGTTATCAACCGCATACTTATGCCTCCTCAAAGGGCGCATTGGCAGAGAGGCCGGGGTCCGATAACTTTGATAATTCCTTCATTAAAGTTATGCCGGTCCTAGTGATAAAAGTTTGCCCATTAAAAGATGCTTCAATCGCATAACTTTGTGAAATGAATATCAAAGTTATGTCGGACCCGCATACTTATGCCTTTTTATGAGGGCGATTGGTATAAGCAGACGGGGTCCGCATAACTTTGATAATTCCTTCACAAAGTTATGCGGTCCCAGCATGTGCTTGCCCATTAAAAGTAGCCCCCACCCAGCATAACTTTGTGAAGGAATTATCAAAGTTATACGACCACATACTTATGCCAAGTCCGCCCATAAGGGATGAGTATGCATGGGGTCCGTATAAAATGTGTAATTCCTTAACAAGTGTATGCCGCCATGATATACGAAATTTAAACCGCCTTGCGAATTTTTTTTTTAAAATTTTGACCGCGCATGAAGTTCGAACCTGGAACTATGGGTGTTAGCCGAAGGGCAAAAAATTTAAACATTTCAAATATGAAGGCAAAAATTTAAAGACCACCAAAAAGGGCAATTCTTGCCCTCTGAGTTTTCACTGTCCTGCGCCTCGGCCAGGTCTGTCCAGTTAGCCTTGGGCTCTTTAGCCCTTTAAGAGGCTTAGAAAAATGCCATCTCTACTATGTTACTTGTTCAAGGAAATGAACAATCTCTAGTCTCCTTCATACTTATATCTAGCCTTAAATTCCAAAATCGAAGTTTCCTGCAGAAAGGAAAGTCCCACCATATGTACAACAATGCAAAGTTTTACTAAATAATAACAAAATTAGGTTCCTTTTATGTTGAGTTTCCACGTCAGTGTGGTGATGGAAAATTGGTCTTTTATATGGTTTTGGCAATCTTCACCTCATGAGCTAGTTTTTGGGAATAAGTTAGGTCCGAGTTTCATTATAAGTAACCTAATGACTGGAGGTTAGGCGAGGATGATTTGGTTGTTGGATATTAGGGCACTGAGTTAAGGGGATTTTTTTTTTCCGGGTTAAACCACCTCTCAGCAGATGTGTTTTTATGAAGGCAAACAAAAATAGAAGAGAGAGATGTGAATCAGATCACTGAGGAATGAAGAAGAAACATATACATAAACGGACTATGTCCTCGTTAATTTATTAACAAAGCCGTTCTTTATAACTTTATACACAAGTGTGTGCCAACGCACACCCGATCTTATGGCCCTCAGGTTCAGTTGGATACTGATGGTCAAGTTGCATATCTAAAGAGGTGCACAATTCCTGGTGCACTTGCACATACATAGAGAGAGACTTATCAAAGCCAGGTTTTAGTTATTAAGCAACGCTATGTGCAGGAGGGCTCATACTCTTCCTCCTTTCCCTAAAGCTGCCAGTTGAGCGCAACCTGGGAAGACAACACTGTGCTGACCTCGGCGATGTGGGCTCACTTTTGAACTTTCTTGTGGGGGTTCTCTTGCCACTAGACACCGGCACATAAGGTGTGCTCAATGTAGATTTAGGTAGATCAGCAGCCAGTCCGTTTTTGTTGTCTTCAGCACCTTGCTCATTGGCATTCCGGTTTCTTGATTCTTTGAAAAGCTCAAGTAAATTCTTCCTCTTGTGTCTTGGAGAAGATTGTGGTAATGAAGTAGGAGGTCTTTCTACAAAAGGGGTTCGATTACCTAACATATTACCAGCCAACATACCCCGATGAACAGGTGTATTTCCACGCGAAGGAGTATTTCAGTGACGGTGTAAAATCTGCATTTAAGTAAGACAGAAAATATAAGAATAGATGATGATGACGAGTTTAAATAGAATGTGCTCTAACATTTTGATCCTTTCGTAGCAATAACTTTGCATTGGTATTGCACTTTTCTTGAACTAAAAACTCCAAGTACCTTCAATACCAGATTGCGTTGATTCCTATTCTTCTCTAAAATTGACTTGTCAGTCATTACAAGTGATTCAGTTAAATGCATTATAGGGCATTTTCAAGTTTATGAATATAATAACACAAGCAAAAAGATGGAGGGCGAATATGGAAAGAGCATCGGTTATTGAAGGTCTGTCTCACCTCCTTTCACACTAAAGAAGTCGTCGTCACAATCTGACTCCAACCAGGCCTGGGAATCAAAGAAGGTCTCCTCCTTGCTACCTAAACAAAGGAATGCTTCAGGCTATTAGAAAAGATAAAATGTATCAAAAGTTACAAATTATAACGACGATGCACAATAACTTGATCACAATTTATCTATAGACACCAGGCATACTAGCAATGTGGACTCTATTTCATGAAATCAGTTTGAGCATACTAGAGCAACAAAAGAAAAAAACTGAAAAGAAAACATAGATCTTGTCCTTTTCATTATTATTCAACCACAATAAGAAAACATCACATTCGAAATAGATACATCCATCTCAAATAAGCAAGAAACCAGAACTAGTTACAAACTTCTGTTAGCAAACTAAACTATGGTTATGGGTTCAATTGAACCCTAACCCCAATCCAAAGTATAAATTTATGTGTAAAAATTCACTAAAAATTGCAATAAATAGTAGATATGAACTCATAACTTTAAAATATAATGGGTTAATCTTAATAATCTTAAAATTAAACCCATAGAATTGAACTCTAACTCCGCCCTGGGCATTAGGTGTTTACAGTGAAAAGCTGGACTACATTTGTCATTGGCTTAAGGTACACAAAAGAAATTTATTTTGAACAGAGAGAGTGCTATTACCAGCAAAATATTCAAGAAAAGGCTCTGAATTAAACAAAATTAGATATGTCAATCTCAATAGTGAGATTAGCACTGCTTGCATAGATAAAGCCAGCCTGATTCACTGTTTAACTTTCGTAATCGGTATACATTAATCATACACGTATAATACATCCGGCAACTATTTTTATAATGACAAACCCATCTGGATAGTGTAAAGAACAATGAAAATAACTTTTCAATTGAATTATTCACATTAAGCTACAGGGTGTCTTTCTTTCTTTTTTTTTTTTTGGTCTTCCTGAGAGGTCGTCTCTAGAAAACTAAAAAATTGTAGTGCCACGACAACATGTGCTGCAGATGGCCCACCAATAAGAGAATTTTGGCATTACACATGATTTTAACTTTTAACAATAGCTCGTTAGTCAATCTTTCCTAACTGCACAAAGGAATGGACAGCAGACTAAATAGAAAAAAGAAAATACTCCTTTTTAATTCAAAGAACATACTAAAATTATTAAAATTGTAATCTTCACGCCACAAACTTTAACTTTTTTCTTATCAAAACAGTTAAATCTCAGTTTCATTAGCAACTAATTTGAAACAGGAAATTGTGTTAATCATGTCATTCCGATCAAACAGAACATCTCTATAATTTTCTTAAACATAACAAAACCAGACAAACAAGAAACTGATTCAGGACAAACAATTATTTTTATAGCAAAGAAACTAGCGAATCATCAGACTAACTGAAAAATTTGTCTTGAGAAAAAAGTAGAGTTTCAAATGAAAAGCATAAATATACCAGTTTTTTCACCAGAAAACCACAAAAAAAAAAAAAAAAAGTCATAGAACATAAAAATAGAAATCCAAGAAAATTAATGCTACAGTAAAACGACAAGATAAAGCAAGAAGATCGTACCATAGTCGCTAAAACTGGTTTTGGGAAGTACCAGTGAACGTTGAGGTTTGAGTTGAGGATCAGGGATTTTGATTTCATCGTTATCCAGTGGTTTATCTTTGATGGGTGACGGACTTACAAGATTGTCAGTTTTAGATGAAAAAACAAGACGGAACTTCATTGCTGATTTTGAGTCTTTATGCACTGAAGCACATGAACCCATCGCTTACAGGAGGGAAAAAGAAAAAAATAAAAAAAACTCAAGAATCTAGAAAACAGTCATTACAAGGAGGAGAAGAAAATACACAGAGAGAAAAGAGAGAGGAAGTAAAAGGGGGAGAGAAAAAACAAAGGGCGTGCCTTAGCGTCACGCTTTGACAAGGAATGGACAATTGTTGAATACCCCGAGAGCAGAGAGCAAACTTATATCATATGAAAATTGTGGGGGCTTTGAATACCAAGTTTATCGTAATTTGTAATGGAGAAAAGTGGGTCCTACGTAAAAAGGTTAGTATTATTGCAAATAATTTGTTATATGAGATTTGGCTTTTCTTACGGGTTCATAACGCGTACCAAGATGTTTTATATAAGCTGAAATATAGAGTATTTACTTTTAATTTTTTAAAAATAGTTTAGGGTCGTGGTAGGTTAAGGAAACAAGAAAAAGAATGTGATTCATAAGAATCGAATTTTTTATTTTGGATAGAAGATATTAAGAATTATTATTAGTCTAACTACTGCTCATAATTCAATAATAAAAATAGATGATTCCAAAAAGAATAATGTAAAAAGATATTGGGGGATTTACTTTCTTTGTCTCGCTTATAGTTGCAAGTTTGTCATTTCGAGTAGCAATTCACGTGGGCCTAATCCTCCGTTTTTGAATTCTCTCCCTCCAATTAATTCTACTTTGAGTTTTCCTAAGAATATAAGAGCCGCGGACAAGAGTGATGACTATTCAGACTCATTTTTTCAGTAAATTATTTATTTCATTTTTTCTCTAAAAGAACAATCAGTTATCAAACTACATTCGTTTTCGCATATCTGACATTTTTAAAAATAAAGAATTATTTATTACTCTTCTTTAATTTTCTTATTATTTGAGTGAGACGTTTAACAAATTAAGAGTGAAATAGAATTTGATACTCTCTATGTTCGTCCTAATATGTGTGTTTTCGCTTATGTATCAAATTGATATGAGAAGAATTGCAATTGTACTTTTTGTACAGCTATTTAACATTGTGTCAAAATTTTAATTTTAAAATATTGAATTGGCCTTGATTTTAATTTTGAAGATTGGTCAAATTAACTTTTGATAACTGAAATAGTATCACATTAAAGAAAATTAAATACTAACTAAAATTACTACTGCCTCCGTTTCATTTCATATGAGGGTGTTTGATTGACACGATGTTTAAGAAATAAATGAAAACTTTTAAAATTTGAGGTTTAAAATAAATCATAGAAATCTGTATTGTTAGAAATTATTTCATTAAGGTTAAAAAGATAAATTTAACTTTGAATAGTCACTAAATATAAATTATGTCATTTTTTTTAATTGACTAAAAAAAAGTGTCTCACGACGGATGGAGTAGTTCTTTTTAAGAAATGCAACATATTAAAAGACAAATAATATGGATCGAATCAAGCAATACTTAAAGTCGATTACTGGATTTGTCAATGAAGTACTCGTAATGCAAAAGCATTATGTACGTGTTACATCGATTACTATTGACTATTTGTAATGATGATGATACTTTTATCTCTATTCCCAAATGATACTCAACGATAAGCCTGTTAACCGGTTCCAACCGGAACCGGTTATGGAACCTTAAAATGTTAAAAAACGGGAGCATTTACCTTTTCGGTTTAACTTCGATCAGCGGGAACCGGTCCGGTTTGGAGTGTTTAAAATATGTTTTTTTTTTATTTTTTGTATTATATATATATATTATAGTATTTATTTGTATATTGTAGGTATATTTACATATGTTATACAACTTTATAATTAAAGTTTAAATATTTACTGACTAACAGCCTAACAGCAAGTCAGCAATACAGAATAGTATTTTTCGTATACATATATATGTATAACTTACATATACTTATATATATGTATAACTTAATATATATAGTATATATACTTATATACTACATATACTTATATATATGTGTATAACTTAATATATATACTATATATATGTATAACTTAATATATATACTAAATATATGTATAACTTAATATATATACATATATACTATATATACTAAATATGTGGATAACTTAATATATATACTATATATATGTATATATATATATATATATATATATATACTTATATATAGGTATAACTTAATATATATACTATATATACATATATACTATATATACTATATATACTTAATATATATATACTAAATATATGTATAACTTAATATATATACTATATATATATTAAGTTATACATATATATATATAACTTACATATACTTATATATATGTATAACTTAATATATATACTATATATATATGTATAACTTAATATATATACTAAATATATGTATAACTTAATATATATACATATATACTATATATACTTAATATATATACTAGATATGTGTATAACTATATATACTTAATATATATACTAAATATATGTATAACTTAATATATATACTATATATACATATATACTATATATACTTAATATATATATACTAAATATATGTATAACTTAATATATATACTATATATACTTACTATAAGTATATACTATATATACTTATATATGTTTAAGTATACTATATAACTTAATATACTTATAAGTATATTCTTAGTATATTTTAGGTATATTCTAACTTAATAAAAGTAAAAATATGAACACAAGTAAATAAAGTAAGCTCAATGAGCCATATTTTTATTCATTCTTGGATAACATTTATTTGCAAGTTGTATTTTTTTTAACTTGCAAATAATACATGAGTTGTACAAAAATAGTAGAATAATAAAATCACCAATTTTGAACCATTTCGTTAATTTCCCCCACATCATATTCGGTCATGGAAATATCTTCAAAGTCTTCCATTTGGTCCGGTCCGCTAGCTATCAAATCTTCAATTTCTTCCTCTTCGCCTTCCTCCGCTTCTGAGTTTTGGTTGCGTCGCTCCGATCTAATCCAATCTCGAATGCACACTAGTACTTGCAAGCTAAAGCCGGATAATGAATGTCTATGGTCTCCAATTTGCTGTCTTCCTTGGCTAAATGCGCTCTCCGTTTGATACTTGAACCGTAAGGATATCTCGAGCCATTCTTGAAAGTAATAGCTTGCCTTGTACTTCTTCCACCATGCTAAGACGTCCACCTCATCAAGTTGGTTGATATCTACATTTGGGTGCATCAAATAAAAGTTATATTCATCAAAGTTTGCGTAGAAGAAGAAGTTGTTGTGAATGTAAAACTTTTAAACCCGACAAGCCCTTTTTGCTACTCTGAGAAGTAGTAGGGCGTGGAGCAACGGGTGCTGCACGTTCTTCCAAACTAGAATAATGAGTAAAAACTTTTCTAAACTCATCATCAATAGCGAGTTCGGCTTCAGCTAAAGATGGTTGAGTTCCCGCTTCAATTTCTAAAAATGTATAAATTTGACTAACCAAATTTTTAGTATAAGACAGTTGCTTTAAACAAGGATTTAAAAGGGAACCCAATATAAATAAAGTTGGGATGGGAAAAAAATACTTCTTAAATTTGATTATCATTTCAAAAAATAACCACTTGATAATCGGGTTTATGTTTATACTCTTGTAAAACTCTAGCTATTTCCGCTAAGTAGGCTAAAATTCCGGTTACCGTGGGATAAAATTGTCTAGAAAAAGCAAGAGTTGCATTATTAAAATTTTCTAAGAGTTCAATACATTCTTTAACATCTTCCCAATGCATAAAATTTAACCAATCGACTATCGGTATTATATTTGTTGTGAACTTGTTGTATGGGAATCCTATACTCATATGCTTGTTGTAGCATAATGTAAGTGTAGTTCCACCTAGTCTCAATTTCTATTTGAATTTTCCTAGGTCTAAGGTTATTTTCCACACAAGCATTCTTAAAATCTCTAATTCTTCCCCTATTAGCATTACAAAAAAGAAACGCAACAAAGATTTCTAACTTTTTGAACGGAATCATCAAAATGCTCAAGACCATCTTTAACAATTAAATTTAAAATGTGACAACTACATCTTACATGAAAAATATTTTTTAGAGGAGGGTTTATTTCTTTTTTAAAAAGACCAACCGCCTTTGTATTATTAGAAGCATTATCTAAAGCAATACAAAGTGTTTTTCTATAAATGTTAAAAAATCTCATAATAGTAGACATTGAATCGGCTAAAAATTTTCCATCGTGACGACCTTTTCCTTCGTCATATAAAAAAGCTATAATTCTTTTTTTGCATAACCCAGTTGTCATCAACCCAATGACATGTAATAGCAAAAAATCTAAATGGTTAATACTAAGACCCAAATCGCCAGAAGACAAACATTACAATTTAAAGAATTAAATACGTGGCGCAAATAAAATCTATATTTTTTAAACAAATCTATAACATCGTACTCTACAAGTACTTCTAGGAATACCCTCAAATAACGGATTATAACAACGTTGAATGTAAGTAACAAACCCATACCCGATGGAAAGGAAAATGGTAAACAATCATAAGCTACCATTTTAGCTATTTCTACGCGTTCTTTTTTCTTGTCATACTTAAAATTTCTACCGGTTCGTGGGTCTATCGTCATTTGAATCCCCCCGACATTTGAACCCGTTTGCTCTCCCCAAACATCCATATGTTTGGTTCTCATATGAGAATTTAGTGTACCCGTTCCACCATCCTTACCAGTTCCTTGCTTAAAACTAAATACTTGTCCACATACGTTACATGTAGCTGATTGGCTTTCCCTATTCTTAGTCATAAATTTCCAAATTTTAGCTTGGCTTACGAGTTCAGGCGGTTTGTCTTGTGTATGTGATTGTGCAGGACATGTATCTCCTATGGGATTTTCAGGGGGTTGTGTTTCATCATCATCATTTAAGTCTTCATTAAAAGTGTCGTAAAATGTTGTTGCATTGCCTCATGACCTAAAAGTGGATTATTTCCACCAACATCAATACCTACATTAGGTGTTTCTTCCACAAATGTTTCCTCATTAAGCGCACCCCTACAATACGACTACTACTACCGGCACCACGTCTTAATCTCTCTTTGACATTATTAAATAGAATTAATTTAAATCACAATCAAATAAATCACAAGAAAATAAATTACAACAAATTAAATTACGTAAATTAAATTGCGTAAATTAAATTGCTAGAATTAAATTGCAAAAAATAAAGATAGAGTTGGAACGAAGGTACCAAATTGCCGGATTAATTTCTAACAAAGTCAAGGCGGCTAGAATTGCAAATCCACCAAAGCTACTGGATTGTTGCAAAATCACCAACTCCACCAACAATATTATAATTGCAAAATTAATAATTAAAAGTTGAAACTATAATAAGACTTTGTGGCTAGTTATTGCAAAATAATTATAATTGAGAGATTGAGATTTGAGAGAAAGATGAAGAAGAGTGAATTGGTGTGAATTAAAATGAAAATGAAGAAGGGTTTATATAGGGGTGGGGGATGGGTTAAAGTGTTAAAAAAAAAAATTGGGGGCCAAAAATTAACAAAATGGCCGTTTGGCAACGGCTTTTGCAAATGGACGTTGCCAGCGGTCCATTAGCGGACAAGCAACCCAACCAACGGCTTTTTTTAATTTTCATGATGATTCCGGGGGTTGTATTAGAGGGTGGGGATGAAGAACGATTCTTTCGTTCTACGATTCGGCCCGGTTACGGAAAGCGTTAGCGAACCGGTTAACAGGCTTACTCAACGACCACCCTTATATGGCCACCTAAAATGTTGTGATTACCTTTTCGTTCTTATCAGCAGGCTATTGAATGATTGACTCTACTATTTAATCAGAATACTATAGCCATGTGAAAGTCTATGCACCAATTTAATTTGCATTGCTCCATAAAGACGTGCCTCCCGTTGCCATTTTAGAATTGGATTTACCCTTTTTCTGATATTTAAATTTATTTTGGAAAGAAAATTATTTTTTATATAATTCGACAAAAGATCCTGAGAATAAATATCCCGTTTCAGGCCTTCACATTATTCGGGATTATCTTAGACTCACAGTTGTCCAATATTGCTGTGTGATTTCTTCGTTACATGAGTATTATTTTCAGTATCATACACAACATGGTCACTTATTAAGTACGTTGTTAATAGCGTGGAAGATTGAGAGAGATGTCAAACAAAAGGAAAAAGAATTCAGAGACAATTGTAAATTTGTAATTATTAACCAACTAAATAAAAATATGAATATGAATTAGTTCGTTTAGACATTCTTTCGGAGAATTTTTTTTTTTTTCAAAAAAACAAAAAAGAAAAGAGAAAAAAGGCGTGTGCCTGGCTGTTGTTTTAATTATTTTTTGTTAGAACTCTTTACAAAGTTATTACAGAAGTGTTGGCTAGGCATTTCTTCAAACATGTTGGAAAAACTTAAGAGTCGAGGATGATTTCATCTCATGAATGAAATCACTAATTTTCATATTTGAATTAGGTTACGTGTATAAACATAAAAAAGCGCAATATACATCAACCCCCCCCCGAACTATACCCGAAAGTCGATATCACACCTAAACTGTGATATCGAAAAAGTGATATTTTTTACGGAGTTGTATGACGATTCTTGGGGGGGGGGGGGTTTTACGTCAATTTTTAATTTTAATTTTAATTTTATATTTTTTTCCTTCCCTCCTCCCCCGCCCTCCCTTTCTTCTTCATCCCTACTCCCTTTCTTATAAACCATTGTTTCTAATGAGCTTTAATATTTTCCGTGAATTTCAATATTTTCCGGTGAGCTTTCATTTTTTCCGATCTTCTTCATTTTTCCATCACCTTCAAAATCTCAACACCACCACCGCACCCCCCAAATGTTCACCGCTACCATCGCCAATTAACCCCGAGCCAACAAACCACCATCTCCTTTACTCCCAAATAACCCATCTCCCCCAAACCACCTTTAATCACCACCCATCTTCTTCGATGTTCGACATACCCTTCACCGTACCTTAACCACCATTGTTCATCCCATCACCCGTTTCCATTTGTCAACCATCGGAAAATTCACCACGAAAAACCACCTAAAACCATCACTACCCACGGAAAACCTACAAATTGGCATAAAAAAAATAGAGTGTCGAAATGGTATTTGAGATTTCATATCATGATCAACTAGCTTGAATTTAGTTGCTTTTGTCGTTGAAAGAGAGCACGTATTTGAACGAAGATTTAATTCAAGTAAATTTACATGGAATGAGTGAATGTGAATTGCAAATGGGTGGTGGTGGGTGTGGGGATTTTTCCGGTGCTGGTTTTAGTGGGTGGGTTTGCATTTATGATAGGGGGTTGTGAGGTGGGGGATGAAGAACAGACCGGACGACGCCCGAGCGAGGAAGAAGAAATTACGGACGGCCTTCAACGGGCAACAATGAAGAATTGCATGGATGCCCTTTGGTTGTGGTGGGAAGGTGGAGGAGAAGGGGTGGGTGGGGAAAATGAGGGGTGTGGTGGGGGTTTAAAAAAATTGAATTTCACAATTAAAAAAATAGGAAAAATAAATAATATATAATTAAAACGCGCCTCTCTCTTTTTTTTTTTTTTTTTAAATATTGTGCCCATGTCTCGGGGAGTAAAAAATATCACTTTATTCATAATGATTGGTAAACATGATTGGTATAATGTATATTGCCAACATAAAAACCAACTTATGGGTAAAAAAATTTCAATTCTCATACAATCTTACCAAATGAAAGAAATCATAGTTCATAATAGTGTCGCTATGGCGTTTCTAAAAAATACAAATTTGATCAAACTTTAGTTCAATAAAAAGGAAAATTTAACATGAATAAGAATGTAACTACTCTTTAATATAATCCTCCCACATGGTAAACAAGATTGATAAATATATTTTACCAACTTGCATATTAATATTTAATACAAATGATTGATAAACATGATTGGTAAATATATCTACCAACTTTTTTTTTTTTTTTAATTACAAAATATAAGCGTGTAGGTCAAATTTTACATTTATATTTTTGAAATCACGATTTCAAATCCCAAATCACGCGGATGATTTTAGATTTCATCTTTATGAGATTTAAATCGCGTGTATTTCATCTCAACGACATTTCATCTCGCAACCAAACGCCTACTTAAAAGTAACACAAACGCTTTTAAAGTTTACATTCTCAAAAGAAAAAATGTTGAGGGAGGTTGTCAACCAATACATAATATTAGAATGGCTTTGGCTTGAAATAATTGAATGGATATTTTTAACCAAAAAAAAAAAAATTGAATGAAAACGTGGCAAGTCAAAAGGGTAGTGCAAACCAAACAGAACCAAACTACTGATCTGAAATTTCCTGGAAGTTTTCTTCTCTTTCTTGGAGTATATTTTTCTTGTTCTAACTAATTGAAAGTGTGTGATTTATTCGTGTAAAACATGCGTAAGATTTTGTCACTTAACACACACAATTCGAACGCGCAAAAAATTGAAAAGTATCCAACTACCAGCCTACCAGATCGATATTCTAATTATCTTCCCATTGTGTGAACCTTTCAGGAAATATATTTCCTTTTCCGTTTTTTAACGTCAAGTTCTGGTCTATGCGAATGTTTCAGCTTTTTCGTTTTGAAATTTAAATCCAGTAATTGCCAGTTTTGGTTGGCACTTTTTCCTGTTATAGTTAAACTTGCACCTAACCAACTTGCTTACTATTTTCTTTTTCAAAACAAAAACACAAAAAGTGCTTTTATTTTTATTGATAAAACAGAAAGAAAAAGAAAACAAAGAAAATTTGGAGGAAGAAGGATACATTAGTAGAGCCAGGAATTCTAACAAGGATCTAAAAAAAAAAAAAGAAAAAAAGATGAACACCTGCACCTATTATTTAAACTTGTGACCTAAAATTATTTAAACTTCCTCTATCGCACTACTTAAAGTAACGTCCTCTTCTATCAAGAGATTCAATTTTTAAATTTTTATTCTATTTGCAGTATAATTTTTCAATTGCACCATTAGATACACGTTGGGAAAAATAAAAGATGAAAGTTTCCCTCAAATCTCCAGTGAGAATATATTGAAAGGGATAATAATACCCCAAGTTTGACCCAAAAGCCAAATACACACC
>NC_081343.1:55881389-55897448 GCF_029784015.1 Lycium ferocissimum | reverse complement strand
GGAGTTAAGCTCCGTCCGGACATGTTGTACAAAACCGCATATGCATTGCATTCATCCTACATACATTATTGCATTGCATTATATCTTGGTTCGTTGATTGTTGTGATACTACCGTGATGTACCGATTCGGATTGATTATACTAAGACTTGGCACAATTGGGTTTAGATGCTATAACATAAAAGATGACTTGTTGTGGATATGGATTCATATTGACTTGTACTTGTTGGTTTATATGTTTTTCTTGCTTGTTGCCTTTATATACGTTATCTAGTCTTAGTCGGCCTATGATACCTACGAGCCTAGTGTTGTGCTCATACTACTCTTGCTACACTCTTCCGGAGTGTAGAGTTATTTCGAGGTGATGTTCGGAGTCTCACGACCGTTTCGAGGCATTCGTCAAAGACGTTTGGGTGAGCTATTGCAACCCGAGTCTCTCCTTAGATTTACGTTGTTCTCTATCCTTAAACGGAAGTCGTATCCGGTTTGAGTCTGTTATCTATTCAAATTGTAAACTTCTTAGAAGCTCTTGTATGAGTCTGACTCGTATTTTGGGAATTTCTTATAATAAAAGTATTTATTCCGCATGTTGTATCAAATTAAGGTAGTTATCTGAAGGGTTCGCCCACCAGGGAGGGTTAGTGTGGGTGCCCGCATGATCCATGATTTGGGTCGTGACATTAAAGTATTGACAAAGAAGGAAAATGGGGATAATAGAAATAGAAAAGAAGATAAATATAGAATAAAAAAATAGACATATATTTTTAGTAATGTGGCCAAGTAATATGGACGAAAGGAGTACTTCATTTTTATTAATTCTTAAAAAACGTAAAAAGTCAAGTATAGTAATGTGGCTAAGAAATATGGGACGGAAGGAGTACTTCATTTATTAATTCTTAAATAACGTGAAAACTCAAAAGTGAACAAGTAAAAGTGCACGGAGGAAATAAATATGTGTCGAAGAATTAAAATAGAAGTGCACGCGTGTATACATGAGAAGAGAATAAATATTCAATACTATGGCATATATCCACGTGAGATTTATTAATTCTCAAAGAATGTGAAAAGTAAAAAATGAACAAATTAAAGTGCACGGAGGAAATAAATTTGTGTAAGAGAATTAAAATTGAATTGCATATGTCTATACATGAGAAGAGAATAAATATTTAGCTAGAACACGAAAATAAAAAATGAACAAGTAAAAGTGCACGGAGGAAATAAATGTGTCGGAGAATTAAATTTAAAGTGCATACGTCTATACATGAGAAGGGAATTAAATATTAAGTACTATGACACATGTCTACGTTAATATGGGTGAAGGGAGTACTTCATTTTTATTAATTCTTAAAGAACGTCAAAAGTCAAGTATAATAATGCGGCCAAGTAATATGGGACGGAAGGAGTACTTCATTTTTGTTAATTTTTAAATAACGTGAAAAGTCAAAATGAACAAGTAAAAGTGCACGGAGGAAATAAATATGTGTCGGAGAATTAAAATAGAAGTGCATAAGTGTATACATGTGAAGAGAATAAATATTCAGTACTATGGCATATATCCACGTGGGATTTATTAATTCTCAAAGAATGTGAAAAGTCAAAAGTGAACAAATTAAAGTGCATGGAGGAAATAAATTTGTGTAGGAGAATTAAAATTGAACTGCATATGTCTATACATGAAGAGAATAAATATTCAGCTAGAACACGAAAAGTCAAAAGTGAACAAGTAAAAGTGCACAGAGAAAATAAATGTGTCGGAGAATTAAATTTAAAGTGCATATAAATGAGAAGGGAATAAATATTAAGTACTATGACACATGTCTACGTCGGATATAAAAATAGTTGGATAAAGTGTACAAATTATATAGCTCATGGTATAAAAATTTAATGCGGATAAAATTTGTGAAGCAGTGAGTACAAGGAGGGACTGCTGTGTTCGTCCCTCCATGGCACTTATTATATATGGAAAAATATCATATCTCCCTTAGCTTGTGCTATAAAAGACTTCGTTTTGGGACCAAGACCTAGCTAAATATTTTATTCTACTAACTAAAATCACATGCTACGTGAGGTATGATTTTTTAAAACAAGGTGTAATTTGGAGGTATTAAATCTTTGTAATCTTCTCCCACAAATACTAAGTTATGTTCTTCATTCTTTTAAGGCTAAAGTCATAGATAGCCCCCTAAACTTTACCACATTTTCTTCTGGGCTACCTAAATCGAGAGTTGTACCTATTGGGTACCTAAACCAGTCTAAATTTGATCGTATTGGGTACCTTTTGCCTATGTGGCGCCTACGTGGCGCAACAATTGAGTCCACTTTTTGTTGGGTGCGTGGACAACCCTTTCATCCTTAAATTTTTTTTTTTTTGGTTAAAATTTTACCTCTTTTAAATAAAATTTAATAGATAAATAAATAAAAAACTAACCCACCTCCCCCCCCCAGCTGCCTGTCTGTCCCCTGACCCCACCCCACTGTACGTTCCTTTTTTTTTTCTCTTCTTCTTCACTATAGTTCTCTTCTCTTCTCCTTCTTTTTCCTTTTTTTTTTTTTTTTTATCCACTGTACGTTCTCTTCCCTTCTTCTTCTTCTTCCTTTTTTTTTTTTTTTTTTTCTCTTCTTCTTCTTCTTCTTCATTATAACACTTCATTTCTTTTAATTATTTATATAAAATTAATTTTTGAATTGGATGTTATTTTTTACCACCATTTTTTTTTGTGTCTTTTTTAGATCTGAAAAGTAGCATTACCATCTTGTTCACCGGAAAAAATAGGGATTTACCATTACTATGACTCATTCACCGGAAAAAATGGGGATTCACCATTACTATGACTTTTTTTTTATCTCACATTTCATTAAAGGTTGGTGGGTCTTGTAAAGACATTGATAGACCTAAATAAGAGAAGAAAAAAGGAATAAATTATTGGTGGGGTGGGGGGACGGCGGTTGGGGGTGGTAGTGCGGCAGCCAGTAGTGGGGGAGCGGCGGCCGGTTTCTTTTGCAGTTGGAGGGGGGGGCGGCGAAGGAGATGAAAATTTTGGGGAGTGTATAATTTATTTTTTAATTATTATGATGGCCCCCCCCCCCCCCCCCCACCGCCACGTGTCACGTTTTCATTGGACAAAGTTGCCACGTCATGGAGAGTGTAATACACTCTCTTAATTTTGCTGATTATTGTGAAAAAGGTACCCAATAGGATCAAATTTAGACTGGTTTAGGTACCCAATAGGTACAACCCTCGGTTTAGGTAGCCCAGAGGAAAATGTAGTAAAGTTTAGGGGGCTATCTATGACTTAAGTCTTCTTTTAAATAGTTGATAGAAACTTGATCTAATCGCTATTAAACCACAACTAATGACTCAACCTAAGACATCACTTGTTTTTTTATGATTGAAATTCATCTATCCAACTCGGTTACAATGGTTATACCCTCTCCACTTAAATACCAAACTTTAGGCCCCAAAAAGGTACTGGTAGGTAATTTCACAGCTTTAACTTTTTATAAGGAACATGGAAGTTTGTTACTGATTACAATTTTTCAAAAATAGTGCTCCCTTCGTCTTAATTTATGTGATATAGTTAGACTAGGTACAATTTTTAAGAAAGAAAGAAAGACTTTTGAAACTTGTGATCTATTACAAGTCCTAGATATTTGTGTGGCTCAAAATTATTTCATTAAGGGTAAAAGGAGAAGCGTCAAGTTAAATTATTTCTAAATATAAAAATATTTTTTTTTTTTTTGGAATAGACTAAAAAGAAAAGTGTATAACATAAATTGGGACAGAGGGAATTACTACTTATTTCATAGGTTTGTATTATGGAGTATTACTTTTTTCATTTCATATTAATAGTTGAATATTTCCCAGATTCAATTGGTGTGATTTCACTGGGTCTGTTGTTGTATTAGTAGTTAATATTTCAACTAAAATATGAATCGGTTATTCAAAATTCACATAAAAAAGAATTGTTGACAATTGAAACATTAGTTGAGTCCAATAAGTGCTCTTTAAAAATCTTTAACAAAAACTAAAACCAGACACTATGGGAGGATAGACATCAGACTTTATGAACATTATATTCTATTAATACAGATGCATTGTTAGAGGAATTTGCTGTTATCCAATGCAGAAAATGAACCGTGAATATAGTTAAAAGCACTGTTTTGATACGTGATATACAATTGCATAAGAGGAAGTAAAAGAACACGGAAGTACATATTAATGCATGCTAACAAAAGGTAGGCCAAATTAAAATCATCCGGCTTCATCGATTTTCAATAGTGAAAAAACCTCACTCTCGGCACCGACACAACTTGTGCTTACATCTATAGAAGGTAATCGATGAATACTCGGCAATGCCATCTCGCCACGAAACATCGGTGTTGGTGCTATCTTCCCGAAATTCTTGGGGCTTCCCGGTGGTGTTGAAGTGATAGTGCATAGTTCAAGTCCCACAACACATCCGCCATACTAGGCCTATCTTGCCATCTTCTCGCAGGCACTTCTCTGCTGTTTCCCCGAATTTCCTCAAAGAAGTTGGGTTAATTTTAGGTAAAATTACTCAAATGACTACCTTATGGTAGTTTCCTATCATTTATAGCCACCCTTTTAAATATTACCATTTGTAGCTATGTTTTCCCAAATTAAGGTATTGTTCCGAATGTATTTGATGCGTGTAAATTCATAGAAACACAGTAAAAAAGAAAACATATCCCTTGATTTTAGGCCATAACGGTGGGATCATTTAATTAGTTATTAATTGATGTTTTTTACCATACTCTTCCACAAAATCATATTTTAGATTTCTTTTCCATAACCGTTTTCTATTCCTTCATCCAATCTTCAACATTCAAACTTAAAAAATCAAAAATTCAAAATTTGAAAACATTCAACCAATGTATTTGAAGTTTTCAATATTGATTTCGTTTTTTATTTACCCATGTATTTGATAGCATAACTAATGTATTTAAAGTTTCCAATCAAACTCCATGTATTTTATATTAAATATCATGTATTTGTGTGAGTAACAATTTGCATCACCCATGTATTTAGTGGTAATGTATTTGAAGTTTTCAATATTGATTTCGTTTTTTTATTTACCCATGTATTTGATAGCATAACTAATGTATTTGAAGTTTTCAATCAAACCCCATGTATTTTATATTGAATCTCATGTATTAATGTGTAAGTAACAATTTGCATCACCCATGTATTTGATGGGATTAATTTGAACAAAATACATAAATATATAGAAAACTTACCATGTATTTGCGTCACCCGTATATTTGAAACTAGATGAACTGATGAAATTAATTTGAACAAAATACACAAATATATAGAAAACTTACAAAAATACACCACCAACCACAATAATTGGTAGTTATATCATAGAACTGTAACAACCCGATATTTTTTCAAGTGCTTAGAATTACTTCCTTATTTATAGTTTATTAAATTTTTAGCGGGTCTCTTATAGAGTGGAATAATTATAGAATATGTTTACACTACATATATTTACACACCTACATATACAGAGATACATATTTTTAGGAAATTGTGTGTATATGTATACGTGTGTAAGTGTAAATTGGTGAATTCAATTAATGACAGAATATGTTTAAGTGGGAAAAGAAGTGGGGCAGGCCCACTCTCGTTTTCGCTGCCACGTTGTAGGTGAGTTAGGGAGTTAAAAAAAGAAAAATGACTTTCAAATCTCTTTCTTGGTTTTGGGTACAGAGAAAACAAAAAACAATGGGGCCGCGACTTTTGTAACACAAAAAATAAAAAGTTGAACCAAACTAGCACAAAAAAAAAACATTAGTAGGTTTCACGGACTAATTTAGTGCGTGAAAGGACCAAACTGCAAAAATGCAACTTGGGCCTTTCACGCACGAATTTCTTGCGTGAAGGAGGCCTTCTGTTTTTTTGTGTTACCTTTTCAATCACGTTTTTTTTCATACTTTGGACAAAGATTAGTCATGTTTCAAAGCCCCAAAATATCAATATTTTATATAAAACTTAATATCTTTTTTTTTGCGTACAATAATGTCGGCTCATTACATCAAGTCCACCTAAACGTTTGGATCGTCGTTTTAGGAGTTCTAAAGTGCCCCGAAGTAAGTTTTGAAACTTATCATATTTATAGGGTTTTGATTTAAGTGTTTTATTATATTTGAATGTACAAATATAAATATTTGATTTAATAATAATTCATCCAATACGAGAGGTTTATACTAATTAAAAAATAATTCATTCCATTTAATTACAATACTAATTCAAAGCAATACAATAATAAATTACAATAACAATACCATCTTCAAATTCTAGAGGCTCTATTACTTCGAGAGGTGCTTGTACTACCATGGCCTTGTTGCCCACGCGAACGCTTGTCATGGCCATATTGCTTACATGTAGAGCACTTGTGAGAGTAAGTTCTTTCACTAACATCCATTTGATTGGGTCTACGACTCCGTGAGTTAATGCCCAATTTCCTGATGTAATCCTTGTTAGCAACCATCGAAAACGGCTCGTTTGGCCAATAACTTCATTACCAAGTGGGTGGAATTGGTAGGAATATGCTCTAAGGTAACTGTGGATTTTGTATTCCCCCGCCACATAATTTGTTACCGTTTTTCTCATTCTCTCGAAGCACTTGACAGCATGAGAACACGGCATGTAGTACGTTTGCCACTTACCACAAGTGCATGTTTTTGTTGCCTCATAAACGGTATGCACGTTTCCACCCTTACCATTGCAATAACCCGTCCTAACTTCATACACATGCTGAATTGGGTCATACTCGGTCATTTGGTGATGCTCACATTTTTTTCTATAATGCTCCATGTTTTTGAAGGGCTTTGGCATCCATGTCCCACCGTCGGCTAATATCGCTCTGGTCTGCCTTGTCCTAACCACAAATCGCTCTACAACCTGCTTGAAATTCATTCTCACCATTGCGGTGACAGGTAATCCTCGAGCAGATTTCAGCAAGCCATTGAAAGACTCTGAGCTGTTTGTTGTGACCATGCCCCATTTTTTGCCTCCATCAGCATGAAACGTCCATTTTTCAACTTCGAGCTTCATCAACCAAACGTATGCGAGTTCACTCACTTCCCTGATTAGATCCATTTTTGCAGCCCATTTTCGTTGTTGATGCTCCATCGCAACCCCCTACATCAATTTGTTTAGAGTGCCACTGTGAAACTTTGATTGCAAATTTGCCTTCAAGTGCCTTAAACAATAGCGATGGTAAACAAAGAGAGGCTACCACCCCGGTAAATTATCCATATTATGCAATATGCCTTTATGCCGATCGGAAGACGCATATGCCGGTAAGATCCTTAATAACATGAGTTTTCAAATGGGTCAAAAGATCCCCCATGTGTCGTTGCTCTCGTTAGCGGCAATTGCGAAAGCAAGAGGAAATATTGACCCATTGGCATCCATTCCTATTGCAATTAGGAGCTTGATGTCGTAGGCACCATATACATGCGTACCATCTATGGATATCATCTGGCGGCGAGTGAGCAAAACTATCAATGCATGGTTTGAATGTCCAAAATACGAAATTGAAGATTTTACCCTCTATAAGCCTCCACTCTACAACAGTACCATGATTAAAATGTTGTAGAGCTGCCATATACCTTAGCAGCGATTGAAAAGAAGTATGCTAATTTCCAAAGACCATCTTAAAAGCGCGGCTACGCCCGAGAAATCCCTTTCTGTTGCTTATAGTTTTACTATATACGGTTTGAACGTTTCGAATACAATCTTTGATGGGGAACCTGCACAAGTTTAAACAAACAACATTTAGTAATGATCTTTCAATTGATATAAGACATATAATGTACTAGGTAGGATAAGTTACCTTGGCGTTTCGGCAATGTCTTTAAGTAACACTTGAGCAATCATGTTTGTATCTAAATTATAATGATCTGCTCGATTTTCTTCCATATCAGAAGTGTGTCTTTCGCGGAGTTTTGTGATAGACCACATACCATCAGGCTTAACAATTCCCCGAAGCAACCACCACAAATCGTGATACCGTCGTCTACAAACTAGCCTCCATATCTTTGTGTTTGACTGATCAACCTTAAACTCCCTCATGTCCTTAAAACAATAAATTTTGACAGCCCGTTGCAATGCCTTTTTGGATGCGAACAATATTTCCTTTGCAAGGTAGCATCGATCTTTGTTGAGATCCTTTGGTTCAATTCAGATTTTTAGGCGACTATCATAATCTTCTCTTGTGAAGACAAATGCATCATCACGACCCTGCAGGCTGTCAAGATAAGGGATATTGTTAGAATGCCACTGAATTGGGCTTTCAGAAGTTGGGTTTTCAGCCATCGGTGGTGGTACGTGGTGGTGCATTGGTTCTTGTTGGTTTTGGCTTTGAGGAATATTGTTGGTCATACCAACTTGAACATCATCATCATCATCTTCATCATCGGTTACCTCTGCATTATTAGCTATTTCATCGTCATCACTTGATGATGACTCATAATAATTAGGAAAATCTTCATTATCAAGTGCATTCATCCTCCTACATGAAAAGTAACATATTTTAAATACCAACATCATATATATATATATATATATAAAATTTAATATCAAGGTGATGAGCTTACTGTTGTTCATAAGCACTGTCATGGTGTGGAGAATGATCAACTCCACCGAACTGAGAGGATTGACCAACATCCATATTTGGTACCATCGAAGTAGTTTTTGAGAATAGTTCCTATAAAGATTTGAAAACTGGTTATTTACCAATTCATACAACAAACACGTGCTACTACACATGAGATTCACACACTGTCACGACCCACCCAGAGGGCCATGATGGGCACCCGGAGCTAACCTACTGAGCACCTTATAACATGCATCGCATAATCATATCTACGTGGGCCACAAAATTAAACTAACTCATAAATATCATAGTCTATAAGGGATACTAGTCTAAGAGATATATGCACATCTATATATATATATATATTTGCCATAAAACCTTGCCCACATATACTAGTCGACAAGGCTGCCAAATATGATATGACAAAATGAGAACCGAAGAAGTCATAGATCATCTAACTATACACATCTGTTTACGAGCCTCTACGTGGAGTGCATAACATCATAAGAATGGGACAGAATCCCGCCATGCCCATATATACACAAAAGAATAGTACCAGCTGAACTACAGCACCGGAACAAGCAGAGCGCTCCTATACAATCACTGATGAAGCAGTCCATCTCCCTTTCTACCTGCGGCATGAACACAGCGTCCACAACAAAGGGACGTCAGTACGAGAAATATATTGAGTATGTTAGGCATGAATAACAACATAATAAAGATATGAAAGAAGCATGAGATAAGAGAAATAACCCGTAAATCTGAATGCCTCTTTAGGTGGATGTCATGTATGCTTAGCTTTTAAAAAAAAACATTTTCATACATACATATATAGTATCGTGCTCGGCCATATAGGCTTGGTGTTATCATCATCATCCCGCATCCGGGGTAACATCATAACATACCCACTGCAGTGGTGTGCACATCTACATGCCTGCCCGGCCGACTATAGAGTGGCTCGGTGTGAGAAAATACATACATATATGTTAAGCATGCATGAGAGCTCAAATAAAAGCCATGAATTTATCAGAGTGACGTAAGGTCGGTAAACCTCCGATGATCATTATGGATCTATCATCGTCAACATATCTCATCTTGAAGGAATCAATAATCATAAGATAAGATCAATGTCAATAAACAGGATCAATAATCATAAGATAAGATGAATAATCAATAATCATGAGACAAGGATAAATAATTTCATAAGAGAATCAAGAACATAAGCTTCTAGCATTTCTATGAGTGTAGTTATTATAGATATCCTTCGTGCAAGCTCGTAACAATGGAATCATGCCATAAGAGAGAAAGGGGCAGCCTTAACATACCTTGTGGTCTCCTTAACTACTTAATGCTTATCCTCCCAAGCTTGTAAATCTATATTGAAGATGATTCACTCAAGAGTTAAGCTTTGAAAACTCTCATAAGGTCAAACTAGAGTAATTAAGGGGTAGCGGAAATTGGGCAGCATTTCCCCTATTTCATCTACTTCCGCCAAATTCCAAAACAACCCCCAACAACAATAACAACACCAAAAATACCATAATAAAGAAATTATATTTAAGTTAGGCTTAAATCAATCCAGAATCCCCTTTCAAAATCAACCCATAGCGATCAAATTCAACTTAATACAGGTGACTTCTCTACTATGATTCTTTTCCTTTTTAGGACTTGCTACACCTTCAAGTCGACTTAATCATAAGAAATAAGATGAAGAACATACCTTGTGATGGAAGGACTTCACCTCACTCAACTTCTTCCAAGACCGAATTCACCACAATCCCAAATAGATGCAAAAACAATCATCTTCCATGAGTTAGCTTGAGGTTTTGGAGTTTAATCTTCTCTTGTGATGGTGTGGAATGTTTTGGAAGGATAGAAAACCTTTAAGAACACTCTTATAATATAGAGAGAGAAGTGTGGAAAGCGAATATATGAAATGGAACCTTTTAGAACTTAAAAAGGCCTGTGAACCAGCCCACCGCCCCAACTTACTGTGGAGATGCGGCCCAACAAGTTGTAACTTGTGGCTGCATCCCTCCACAACACCTTGGGGTGGTGTTGGGTAGTGAGTCCGCCCAAAATGGCAAGTTTGCGGCCATTTTTCTGCACAACAATCTCAATATGCGCCGTAAACTGCCTACAAACTCCAACTTTCGTGAAATGCGTTCTTTTCGATTCGTTTGACCTCCAATCCTTATGATACCTCCTTAACACTTATGTGACCTCTCATAAACCATATAAGAAGCCCTATAACTCCCTATCAAGCTAATGCTAAACAATGTATAGCACATACAATGCCAAACCTTCCAAAAACATGACACCAATTCTAGTATTCAACGAACTTGCTTCCACCAATTCACTTAACTCCGAAACCTTAAGGTATATACTTTGAATTTGTTAGATATCTTCCTTAACTTCGTACGGCTTCATGTCCACCTTGGGATTACATTAGTTTACTTATAATGCAAACAACGTGAAATTTTTCCAAGGTGTAACATCCTTCCCCTCTTAGGAATATTTGTCCTCGAATGTTATACTTTTAAGGGTCTTATAAAAATTTTGGCAGAGTTTCCCCTGTAACTATACCACTACCATCCTGTCACAATAACCCAAAATATACAACACCTCACAGAGACACAACAACAATAACAATAATGGCCCCACACGACTAAGAAATAATAATAAAAAGAAAACATTAGGCACCCGAAGACAATGGTGTCTCTGCCTGAATCTCCTCTAGGGGTGGAAACAAGCATGGATACCTGGACCTCATATCTTCTTCAGCTTCCCAAGTCATTTCTTCATTATGACTGTTTCTCTGCAAGATCTTTGACTGAAGCTACATCCTTAGACCTCAATCTCCGGACCTGCCTATCTAGGATAGCAATGGGGACCTCTTCGTAAGATAATTGCTCGATAACTTGAACATCATCTACGGGTACAACTCTGGAAGGATCTCCAATACATTTGTGAAGCATTGACACATGAAAAACCTGATGGACTAAATCCAAGTCTGAAGGTAGATCTAACTCGTAGGCCACCTAGCCCACTTTACGGACAATCTTGTAAGGCCCAATGTACCGAGGACTAAGCTTACTCTTTTTACCAAATATCATAACACCTTTCATAGGCGACGCCTTCAAGAATACCGAGTCATCAACTTGGAACTCTAAGTCTCGTCGGTGATTATCTGCATAAGACTTCTGACGACTCTGGGCTGCTAATAATCAATCCTGAATAAGCTGGACCTTCTCCACTGCTTGCTGGATCAAATCAAGCCCTACTAACTTAGTCTCCCCTACTTCAAACCATCCAATCGGTAATCTACACTTCCGTCCATATAAGGCCTCATACGGGGCCATCTGGATACTGAAATGATAACTGTGATTGTATACGAACTCAATAAGCGGCAAATGATCATCCCAGCTACCTCTAAAGTCTAGTACAGATACCTGTAGAATATCTTCGAGAGTCTGAATAGTACGTTTAGCCTGTCCGTTTGTTTGTGGATGAAATGTTGTGCTATGACTTATCTGAGTCCCCAAACTTTTTTGGAAAGACTTCCAGTTCGTATGGCTCGCGCACCCCTGTCAAAGATAATGGATACCGGTACACCATGGAGTCATACTATCTCTTTGATATAAAGCTTTGCATAATCTTCAGCTGAGGCAGAAAATGAGCTGATTTTGTAAGTCTATCCACAATTACCCATATGGAATCAAACTTACGCTGGGAATGAGGCAAGCCTATAATGAAATCCATATTAATTACTTCCCATTTCCAAGTCAGAATCTCAATAGCTTGCAATAATCCACCGGGCTTCTAATGCTCAATCTTTACCTGTTGACAGTTAGGACATTGGGCTAAAAACTCTGCTATGTCTTTATTCATTCCGTCCCACCAATAAACTTCCTTAACATCATGGTACATCTTTGTCGTTCCCGAATGAATAGAATAATGGGAGCAATAAGCCTCCCCCAAGATCTGGCGACGTAAACCTGCAACATGGGAAACACATAGTCTTCCTCTGTATATGAGAACTCTATTTGCATAAATCTCAAATGGTGAATTCTTTTTCTTCTAAGGAGATGTATCTCTATAATGAACTAACATGGGATCCTCATACTGGCGCTTTTTCACCTCAGCTACTAAAGATGGAACTGTCGCATTATGACTAGTAATTCCTGTATCGCCCAAACCCAATAATCGGACTCCTAGGTTAGCTAACTGCTGAAGCTCACGAGTTAACTCCCTTTTCTCTGGCTGAACATCACATAAGCTACCTGTGGATCTACGGCTAAGGGCATCGGCTACTATGTTCGCCTTCACAGGATGATATAAAATGCTGATATCATAATCTTTCAATAGCTCCAACTATCGTCTAACCATGATCCCGTCCTTAGACACAACATGGCCCAAGAACGCCACATACTCCAACTAAAATTCACACTTTGAAAATTTAGCAAACAAACTATTCTACTTCAACAACCCAAGTATAGTATGAAGATGTCTCTCATGCTCCTCTTTACTCTTGGAATACACCAAGATATCATCAATAACTATAATCACAAAGGAGTAAAGGAATGGCCTAAAGATGCCATTCATCGAAGTCATGAATGCAGTCGGGGCATTGGTAAGCCCAAAAGGCATCACCAGAAACTCAAAATGCCCATATCTCATCCAAAAAGTTATCTTTAGAATATCCTCAGCCCTGATCCGCAACTAGTGGTAGCCTGAACGCAAGTCAATCTTCGAGAACACTGAAGCACCTTGAAGCTGGTCAAATAAATCATCAATACGAGACATAGGACACTTGTTCGAATAGTAACCATATTCAGCTGGTAATAATTAATGCACATCCTCATAGATCCATCTTTATTCTTCACAAACAATACAGGAGTACCCCAAGAGGAGACACTCGGTCTAATGAGCCCTTTGCTCAATAACTCCTGCAAGTGCTCCTTAAGCTCTCTCAACTCGGCCATCTGATATGGCAGAATAGAAATAGGTCGAGTGTCCGGATCCAAGTCAATAATGAATTCAATATTGCGATCGGGTGGTATACCCGGAAGATCGCACGGGAATACCTCTGCGAACTCGCTCACAATGAGAATGGACTCAAGGGGTGGAGATGCAATAGTAGTGTCACGCATATAAGCCAGATAAGCTAAACACCTCTTGTTGACTAATTTTTTCTCCTGAAGGAGGAAAATAATATTCTTCAGGGCGGGGCTAGGAGTACCCCTCCACTCAAGTCTAGGGATGCCCGGCATAGCTAAAGTGACTTTCTTGACATGACAGCCCAAGATCGCATGATAAGGAGAAAATCAGTTCATACCTAAAATAATATCAAAATCCACCATATCAAGTATCATTAAGTCTACCCACGCGTCATAGCCTATAAATATAACTAAGCATGTCCGATAGACTTAATCAACCATAACAGAATCTCCGACTGGAGTAGACACGTGAATAGGTACCGCTATGCTATCACAAGTCAAGTCCCAACCAACAGCATGATATGCAGCCACATATGATTGAGTGGATCCAGGATAAAATAATACAGATGCTATGACGGACAGAAATGGTACCTGCAATGCAGCATCTGAGGCCTCTGCCTCAGGTTTACCTGGGAACGAATAACACTGGGCCCCACCACAACCAGACTGTGATCCACCTCTCGAACTCTGGGACCCACCTCTATTGGCCTAGGACCCACCCCTACCACCGCGGCTTGACTGAGCGTCGCCTCTCGAAGAAGCACCACCGCAGCTACCTAAAGCTGTCGGGGCCCTTTGGGGCTGATAACCCTGCCTAGATCATGGACACTAACGAGCATAATGACCAAGTGCTCCACACATAAAACAGGCCTTAGTATGCAGAGACTGATAAATCGAGCGAAGACCCCGGTCGGAACAACTCGTACGGCACGGTCGGAGAAAATAAGCTCTCGAAGCTGCTACTACCTAGATAGCCTAGAGGAAGCACCGCAAAGCCGGCGCACGGGGTGGCCGAATAGGCACGATGCGCCTAAGAGACGGACGGCTTCCCTCGAGCTGGAACCACCATAACTCCCAAACTGTCACTGCCTCTTCTCACTAGCCCCTCCAAATGCGCAGGCCTTAGAGGCCTTGACTAAAGAAGCATTCTCAACAATGGACTAGAAGGAAGCACCCATGGCCTCACGCTGAAGAGCAGTAGAGAGCCCACCAACAAATCGTCGAATCCTGTCGGGCTCAGTAGGAATCAAGGGTGTCGAATAACGAGCCAAATACAAATAGCGAGTCACATAAGCATCTACACCTACTGCAGGTGGAGAAACTCATCTCTACGTGCCTCTCTCAAAGCCCAGGGCACATACTTCTCGGTTGAAGGCCCGATGAAAATATGTCCAAGTAAGTGGAGGAGAACCCTCTGCTCTGCAAGAAATAAAGTACCTCCACTAGGTCTTCGCATCTCTACGAAATTGGTATGACATATAATCGACCCCGTGGGTCTTAACAATCCTCATCATGTGTAACAACTCGTGCATGTCCAAGATAAACTCATATGAATCCTCCCCAAAAGTACCAACGAATTTAGGCGGCTCCATCTTCCTAAATCTCCTTACCAGCTCCTGATCAGTCAAGGTCATAATAGGGCCTTCCATGGATCTAGTATCATCTCTCGGGGCCGGCACTGCATCCATATGTAGAGCTAAAGTCGTGACAGGATGTGTTGTATGGGTCTGTCGCTGCTCAGGGGTCTACGCCTTACCTGTAGTCTGAGATCCTTCACCCGGAGAATTAACACCAATGGTAGCCTGTTGTGCATCCAAATAGAGTAGAACACGAGTTATAGTATCCTGTATCATCTGCTCTAAAGTGTCCTCGGGATGTACCCGTGCTGGAGCCACATCATCCTCGACGACCTGGTTTCGAACCTGTTGAACCTCAGGCTCTGGAGACGGAGATATCTCATGCCGGCCCCTAGCGCAGGAGCCTTGCCCCTGGCTGGGGTAGCCCGCGACCTCTAGCTCGACCACATCCTCTAACTGTCGCTCGTCCCCTGGTGCAAGTCGTAGCTGCAGGCTCCAGCACCTGGTCTCGGGCTATCATAGCTCGAGTCCGCACCATTTGTGAGAGAATAGATAAGAGTCAAATACCAATTTGATTGTTCCAAATACCAATTAGAATAAAGTAACACGAAAGAAGGAAAGAAAGTGAAGTTTCCTAAATGTCCTAAAGCCTATCGTAGATAAGTACGGAGCTCATCATATCGATCCACGAGACTCTACTTGATACGCTCTTGTATTATAGACCGGGTAACCTAGGGCTCTGATACCAGCTTGTCACGACCCAACTACACCAAGTCGCGCGGGCACCTACCTTTCCCACCTTGGTAAGCGAACCCTTATCCCAAAATCATAAAACATGAATAAATAAAACAATAAGG
>NC_081343.1:55858597-55881289 GCF_029784015.1 Lycium ferocissimum | reverse complement strand
TTTGGTTTTGCGAAAAGCGCGCGCGAACGGCGCGGGGGTGGTCCCCCTCTTCCCGCCTAACTCGTAACGTCCATAATTCTACTCCGTGGCCTGGTGAGGGTTTGTTGCGTTGGAAACTGAACTCGACGAACTTCATTTTAGGCTTTTGAAACACCTTAAAACCCACCTAATATGCACAGATATACCCTCAAAGTTGACCCAAAAAAGGTCTGTCAACTTTTCCAAATTCCTGACAAACTTATTTTCTTTGATTTGCTTGGTTCGGAGCCTTCCATAGCTTATTATGTGAACTTAAACCCTCGTAATCATGGATAGGGTGCATACAATCTCACATATCCCTAGGAAGTTCTCCCGGATGCACACTTGAAGCAACTAATGCTAATAGATTTCACGTATAAAACTACGAGGTGTAACGATTACCCGCTGATGGAGATACATTTTAGGCTTTTGAGGTAGGGGTACAAATAGGGCCATTTTAGGTACTATTCCAAACATGGGCTATTTAGGGTAATTATTTTTTCTAAATAGTAATAGACGGTTATTTTCCTTTTTTGTTTTGTATAAATACGGAATTAAGGCGTGTAACTAATATATCGGGTATTGGGACCATGTTATAATTTATGTGGCTCAATTTGCATTTGGAGGTTAAATTGTTTTATTTTTATCGTGAATTCGAACATGGTGCTTTAAGTTTTGAAATAAAATTTACATATTTAAAAACTACATAAAAAGTCTGATAAAAGGCACAATAATTGATAATTCAAAATATTTAAAAGACATTAAAAAATTATGGTAAAATTATTTGAATCTACCAATCCAGGAATAGCACTCTCTTAAAAATATCCTTGTTGTTAGTCAACTAGCTCAAAAACCGATCAACTATGCAGGCTTTAAAAATTCTTCTTACTAATGGTTGTTCCAAAAAAAAAAAAAAAAAAAAAAAAGAGCCAATTTTACTCTTGAAGTATTGAAAATGGGAATTGTTTTATTTTTTATTTTTTGGGGAGTAGGAGTTGCTTTGAATGTGTAAGTGATATAATAACAAATAAGAAAAATTAGTATTAGACTTCCCTATTTTAACAAATAAAAACATTGACATATAGCTTTTTTTTCTCTCGTTCCCTTACACTGACTTTTTACATTAAAACATAAAATCATATACCTTCTCATCTCTTACATAATTATTTTAAAAATTAGTTTTTATATCAATAATAATGAATTTATTTTACTAACTCTAAGAATGATGCAATAAAATAAATCAATTTAATTATAAATAGGCACGTTATATTACTTATAATAACTTTAAGTCATCTCAAATTTCGATCGTATAGTAGTTTTGAAGGAAATTGTGAGTAAATGTTCAATTTGAAAAGTTAATATCATAAATTGACTTTATATTATACAAATTGACATAGTATAAAAATTATCACATAAAATAGTTAAAGTAATTTATAATGTCTTAGATAAATTGTGCTCAAGTCTTACAAGTAAAAAGCACTTATCTAAGATTTTAAATAGAGGTAAAAAGTTACACCATTTCAAATAGTTCAAAGGGACAAAATTGACTATTTCAAATATATATATACAACTCTCTTTGTTCCAATTTATGCAACTAACCTATTCTTTTTAGTACGTAAAAAAAGTGTTACGTTCTATAATTAGAAATAACTTAAGCTTTAAAAAATTTCTCGTACCTTAATAAAATAATTTATAACGCACAAATATTTAAGATTTGTTTTAGACCACAAACTTTAAAAGTCTTTAATTATTTCTTAAAACTTTGTGCAAAGACAAACAATCATGCAAAAAAGAAGATCGATGGAGTAATTAATTATTTGCTAAAGTTTTAAAATGAAAAAATGAAAAGCAAATCAAACAAAAACATTATTAGGGAATCGTTTGAGTACGATAGGTAAGGAAAAATAGTCATGGGATAAATATTTAGGACTAACTTATCCCTTAATTGGTTAAAATCTTTGAGTAAGTTATCTGATATTAAAAAGGGAAAAAGTATTCAAAACACGCTCCAGAACTATGGCCAAAATTGCCTGTGTACACCTCGGCTTTGCGGGGTCACTGTGACCCCCTGGACTTTATTTTTTTGTGTATTATTTTCGCTTCCAATGGGACAAAGTCACTCAAACGAGTTTGAGTGTATGCACGCGCTCATAAAATTAAAATCGAGACGGGTCGTTTTCATTATTTTGGTTTCCAAAATTTGAAATCCAAAATTCTCTCTCACCTTCCACTCGATTTACATACTTATTAATCACTCAAATACCATTTTAAAGCTGCAGATAGGTGTGAATCATGGTTAAACTAACTTTAGGTGGTAACGTCGCGGTGGATTTTGACACGAAATCGTCGATTGATCTTCAAGCTTTTAGTGATTTGAAAAAATACCGGGTTAGTCTTTGTTCTTTGCATGTCGGTATTTGTACGCATAAAGTTTATTTTCCATATTATATAGGATTTTATGGAATTGTCGTATGAATTTCTAGGGTTTGTTAAAAAATTATGGGTTTTCTAGTTTAAATTGGGGTTATTTGGGGTTAAGAGATGTGTAATCTTATGTCGTGTAGTATTCTTGTTGTAATTGCGTCCAATTTATTTCCCCCAAAATGTGATTTTATACCTTGTTTGGCCTTGTATTGTCGATGTTTGAATTTAATTGTTGTTATTTGATGTGTGTGTGGGGTTGTGATTGTTGTTGACCATCTATTGTTATTGTATATGTGTGATCTTGATTGTTTGTCTTATTACTAAATTGTAATTTCAAGTATGAGTGGGTTTGTATTAGTAACATTGAGATGGTATCATGGTGGGGTTTTGGATGTTAGTAGTGGGCAACCAAAGTATGAGGGTGGACAAATAACAGAGTTTTTGGATATTGATGTGGATAGGATGTCCTTTTTTGAACTAAGGGATTATATTAAAGAACTAGAGGGTATACTACTGAGTTGTTCATTTTGTGTTGGGAGACCTATTAGTGATAGTGTTGTAGAAATCAAGGCGAATAGGGACATTTTCGAAAATTTCACAAAGTTTTGAAAATGGGGATACTGAAATCTCTATGTAAATCCATGGTTGATAATTTAGATAATGTAGATGGTCCCGTTCTTTTTGTTGGAATACAAACCCGATAGGGAATCTTTATTTGCTTTTAATAAAAAAAGAAAAGGGATGGGGTATCCAAGAAAGGGATGGGTTTGCTTTCAATGAAGACCGGCGACTAAAGCCACAGTGCTGAACCGGTAAATAGGCTGATTTAGCTACGCGCCACCGAAGACCCTAAGTTAAGTATTCTTGAATCGACCGGTCACGATGATAGTTCGAGTCGACCAAGGTGAACTCTTTAATGAACATGATCTTTCACGAACATAGTGATGATGTTCATGAAGAGTGCATAAATTTGGCGAAAGGAGGTCATATGAGAGGAGGAAAAAGAAGAAGAAAGGATACGAATGACTGGAGAAATTCTGTTAGGGTGAAGTTGGTCCCGGTCTGGGCTGATGGGCACTCTGCTGATACAAGCTTGAAGGTAAGGTTCTTTGGGGATGAGCCGATTATGTATGTCGGTTACGATGCATATAGTGTTGAATGGATACTGAGATGATGAGTCGGGGTCTAGGAGGGCTAGGAGAAGGATAATTTTTGACAAATCTGTTGAAAAGTGATGTGGGAGTTGGGGATGGTTTTTGAGGATGTGAATGAGTTTAGGGATCTTTGTTACAAAATATGCGCTAGGGTGTGCGGTTAGAGAAATTTGTCAATGAGCCAAAAGGTTAGGGTGAGGTGTAGGGATGGGCACCCGTAGGCATATGCAAGTCTTGACAAGAAGACTAATGATTTCATGATCAAAACCTACGATCCTAAACATGGAGGCCAGTGTCGAAGACTACTAGAAATTACATGTGCGTGCTAAGTTCTTGTCTAAACATTACAGAATAGGGTTCGGAAACGACCAAACATTAGGATTTTTCAAGTTTGATGTTGATTGAGGGGAAGAACTTTAATATACATGTTGGAAAAACCCTTGCCGGAGAGCTAGAGCTAAAAGTACTCCAGAAATCATGGGTGATCATGTATTAGGTTTGGAAGAATATTTGACTATAGGGATGAAATGTTGAGGACTAATCACAGGAGTACTTGTGTTGTTAAGGTTGATGACTCGGTGAAAGTGGTAGGTTGGTGTTTGAAAGTTTTTATATTTGCTTTGATGCTTTGAAAAAATGCTTTTTAGGTGGGTATAGGAAATGTATTGGTTTGGATGGTTGTTTCTTAAAGGAATAACCAAAGGACGTATTAATTTAGCACATTGCTAAAAGATGCTAATAATCAAATGTTGCCTATTGCTTGGGCTATAGTGGAATATGAGAATAAGAACACTTGGACATGGTTTTTGAAATTGTTGATAGGCGATTTGGGAATGGGAGATGGCGAGAACTGGCTGTGTGATATCGACATGCAAAAGGTATGACAATCACTTTTTTTCTTCATTTAGTTTACGTCCATTCATATATAATTGTTTCTCAAAATTGTAGGGGCTTGATCGGCCATGAAAGAATTGTTACCTTGGTGGAGCACGGGATGTGTGCAAGACATATCCTAACCCAACCTGTCAAAAGAATGGAGAGGTCTTGAAGAAGGAACCAGTTAAGGAAGTGTGCAAAAAGCACCTTTGAAGGAAGATTAAGATAAACTGGACAAAATGAAATGACTTGGTCTTGCCAGAAGGATGGTAAGGATATTGTTGCGGATTCTTTGCACTACCCACACGAAACTTGGTGTAAGCTGTGCTTTAGGCGGCATTAAGTGTATAGTGTGGACAATAATATGTCAAAGGCTTGATGGATTTTAGGACAAAGGCATAAAACCATTATCACTATGCTTGAAGAGATTAGGGAGTTAAGGTAATGACTAGAATAGGTCGTTGAGTCAATTTCCAAAAACATGGTTAACTAATATATCTCCAATGGCTCGAGGGTACTAGAAATCAACATAAAGAAGTCAATGGAATGTAATATTGATTTCAATGGTGAGAGAGGGTTTGAAATTAGTGATGGGCCATATCAACATCTTGTTGATTTGAGAAATAGAACTTGCAGGTTGTAGAGGCTGGATGCTCAAGGGAATACCATGTCAACATGCCCTTGCTGCCATATTATATAAGAAGTATGAACCCGTTGAGTTTGTTGTTGATGGTGGAGACCTACTTGAGGACTTATTGTCATTTTCTTCAACTTGATCACCAATATGAAAATGTGGCTCGAGTCCAATAACTCCTATGTTGCACCACCGGTTATAAAGCCTATGCCGGGCAGACCAAAGAAGGTGAGGAGAAAGAGAAGCCATCGAGTCAAAAAGATATGGTAAGTTGTCAAGAAAAAGAGTTGACATGACACGGCATTTGTCATGGTAAAAACCATAACAAAAGAGGCATCTTTGAAGGTATGAGCTTTTAAGTAAACTCGTTTTTTATCGTTTGGAGTAATGGTTTTGATTTGACACTCTTGTTTTTGGTAGGATTACGGTAGAACAAGCTATGGTCATGGACCGGATGTTCTTTGTCGACATCTCACCAAGCTTTCTTGAATCGAAGTCTGCTACCCGCAAGAGCTGGGAAGGCCAAAAGACAACTTCAACTTCTCAAGCACCAAAGCAAAAGCTAGGGGAAGGCCAAGGAAAAATCCATTAACTTCGATGCACGGCAGAGCAAGTGCAAGGCCAAGAGTACTTCTCGACACCGCAACAACAGTGCAAGGCCAAAGAGTACTTCTCAAGCACCAACAAGAGGTATGGGAACAAGGAGGACAACCGTTAGTGCTAAATGGTTTGAAAATGCAACAAGTTATCTTTGTTGCGTGCCAATGCACTCGATCAACTGCTTTGCTTCTCGGTCAACGTGAGGAGGGAAGACTAAGAAAAACCTCACAAGCTTCTAGTGTTGCTTTGTTGCCGACAGCCAATGCAACTTTGATCAACTGCTTGCTTCTCATGTCTAATGTGAGGAGGAAGACCCGAAAAAACCTCTCAAGCTTTAGTGTAAGGTAAATTTGTTGATAATGAAAGAGGAAGAACTACCCACACAAAGGCCTAGACATTGGAATGGGTATATTTATCTTGAAAATGGATTTACAACATACAATGTAAAGAGCTGAAATATTTGTTGGATTGGGTATATTTGTTGCAAGTGAGTTTACTAACTATAAACAATTGTTTTGCTTTGTCTGACATGGCTTGCCAAGTAGTAGGATAATTGATCTTTGCTCAAGAAAGCATATAAGGTCGGTGATATCTTGGGGACCTTGGTCACAAAGCAAGAGGCTGGAGTGAGGTGGAAGGGCAAGCGAAATGACATCAAGCCGGCTTGAAGAGATGAGGGTAAATAAAAGGAAAAAAGTACGGCAACCCGGAACTGGGAGACAAAGGATCCATGGAAGTAGTGTTAATATGTTGGTAGTTGGTAGAACAAGTTAATGTAGTTGTTAGTTTTTTGCAAGTTCATAAACAAACTAAAGTAGTGTGGCTTAGATGCTTGTTTTGTGACATTATGCTACACTTGAATGTTGCGTCATCATGAATGATGCGCTACTTTTGTACAAACTTATTGGTCATGCAAGTGTTTATATATAGCGAGGTACATTTCTATTATTATTAAGTCTCGTCTCTTTCAACATCGGTGCACATGTTTAATGTCAGTCCCGGAATATCATTTTATTTGAAATTGTTGGTGCACATGTTTAATGTCGAATGTGCAACCTATGTTGGTTGTTTGTTTCTCTTTTCAAAGCTGGAGTTTATGGATGAGTGAAATCTGTTGGTCATGCATTTGAATTGCATTAATGTTGCTGCTTAAATACGGTCAAGCATTTTGAACGAAATTATTACGGCAAACTAAATGTGGTCAAGCTTTTGACCGGATTTAAAAAGGTGGTCAAAAATGACTAAGGTGGTTGGGGGTTAAGTAGCGGGGAATTTATTGCAAAACACATTATAAATATAGGCTTTCACTTACACTTTAATACTATGAAATAGCATTCTACACAACCTCTAACATGAGCCTTAATTCGAAAAATGGTAGCTTATTTTGAGAAAAAATTGACCAAATCATACGTCGAAAAGGATGATTTCGTAAGTGTTCGTCTAATTTATTTGTTATTTTCAAGTTTGTTATTTTAGTTTTAGTAATCACATGTTTTTTCTCGGATCCTTCCAAGTAGCATTCTTGAATTTCTCGGACGATGACGCGAAGTCAAGTAATTTACCGAAAGAGGCGCGTACAAAATGAAATACAAAGTTGGTGCTCATACGGCTCTACATCAAGGATGGAAAGAATTTATAGATGCTAACGGATTCGGGACGGGGGATATATTGTGTTTCAAGGCACAGTGTCCGTGTTGCTAGAGGCCGGATACACTTCCTTGTTGAAAAAAACGGAGATCATAGAAATAGATTAGGCTGGTCTCGTGTTTTCAATTTAAGCAAGGTTTATGTTGGAGCACATGTAACACCTTTGATTTCTAAATTAAAGGATTTCATTCATCAATTTCAAACTTACATTAAACACAAAACAAAAGAAAACTAGAAAGGATTCCTAACATACATTAACCACAAGACAAAATAAAATGGAAAAGTAGTTCTTACCTAACATTAACCACAACACAAAAGACATTTTTCCAAGCACTGCCTACCATCAAGCACAAAACTAAACCATTCAACTTCAAAAATACAAGAAACACTAAGGCAATTGGTCATGACAAGTTGAAGAATTTCCTCGCATTAACCAACTGATCCAACTACCAAAACAAAACAAGATACAAAATGTGAAAATCAAATTAGAGCTAAAGTTGTTGATCCTCTTCTTTTTCGATTTTATCTCTTTTGCATTTTCAATTTCGCCAGCATTAATCACACTTGATTGTTCTTCCATCTCCTTCATTTTCATATCACTTGGGCAAGATTGTTCTTCCATTTCAATCTCTTTCAACATCTAAACTTGCAATTTCGGAACTTCACATCCTTCTTCCATCTCTTATTTTTCTTCTCTTTTGAAGCTAATTCTCATTGCATCTCCTTCATTTTGTTCACCAACTTTGGAATAATGTGTTCGATCTTTCATCAACTTTGAAAAGATCCCTCCATCGAAAAAATTTACACTTCTTGAACCATAGTAGGGGCAAGACCAATATCTTCTTAGGATTGTTGTCGGACAGGAAGTCTTCAATAGGAGCACACACCATGTGTGCATCGCACCTCCTATTCAACATTGGATCTTCATTGTCCATACAAAGCTTATTCAAATCAATCTTGTTTCTTCCATAGCTAACCAATTTTAATCGAAATTTGGGAAAGAAATTGTAAGAATCCGATCTTGGGTAAACATGAAGAAGAAATTTACCAAAAAATTTGGGGAAGAACTCAATGTGGAAGAAGAGAGAAGATCTAGCCGTTTGTGGAGATGGGGATTTAAGATTGGATTTGGGAATTAAAACGTTATTTGGACGGCCATGTGGCAAATATACACCGGTCCATATAGTTTTTATCATCTCTTCTTGTATTTGAAGGAGAGTAGCTACACTTATAGTCCAGGTCACCGGTTGAAAGCGAAAATAATACACAAAAAATAAGTCGGGAGTAAAATAGGACCCCAGTTGAGGTGTGTTATGGCAATTTTAGTAATGTAGTTTGAGTGTGTTTTGAATACTTTTCCCTATTAAAAATAGTACAAGGATAAGTTATCCCTGGAATAACAATCCAACATCAATTATCCAGGATAAAATAATGAAAATGACAAATATAGCCCTGAGGTGCCTCAAATCTCTTTTCTACTAAATAAGGTGGATGGTATTTTTGTAAACAAATGACTTTTTCTTAAAGATTATGCGATGCATGTTACTTTTAATATAACAAATTAAACAATCAATAAAAATAATACCAAAATAACTAATCCCATAACTAATCCCAGTGTCTTCGAACCAAACGACCCCTTAGTGTTATCTTTTGGTTTGGTTGGATTTTTGCATTTGTCTTGAAGGATATGTATGTATGTATGTATGCAAGAAAGTCGTGTAAGCCTCTCCAATTCGACACGAATAAGTACTCACACACTTCATAGTCATTATCACTTTCTCAGCAACCCCAAAAACCTTGTTAATTCAGTGAGTTAACTCTCTGTAAAATTAATTTGTGATCAAGGATGAAGGCTGTAGTAATCACAAGTCCCGGTGATCCAGAGGTGTTGAAGCTACAACAAGTGGAAGATCCACAAATTAAAGAAGATGAAGTGTTGATTAAAGTAGCAGCTACTGCACTTAATAGAGCTGACACCCTTCAACGCCAAGGTAAATACCCACCCCTAAAGGTGATAGTGAATACCCTGGTCTTGAATGTTCTGGCACTGTTGAAGCTGTTGGCAAGGATGTTACTCGCTGGAAAATTGGTGACCAGGTTTGTCTGATTACATTTCTTTAAAAAAAAGATGTCAGCTTTATTCTTGAATGTATAAGATTTGTCTAGTGAAATTGTCAGTTTTTTTTTCTTCTTCTGAATTTGGGCTCAAATAGAGTGGAATGGATGTTAAGAATTTATGTAGCAGACCTAACTAGTCTAGGGTTGAGGCCTAATTGCTATTTGGTATTGTTGAATTGGTAGTTTTGCTCTTGGTATGGCATAATGTAACATTGAGATTGTCTAAATTACTTACAATTTTTGGAACCTATGCGGACTTGGCTAAGATCAGAACAGGAAGGAAGCCAAAGCCATAAAGGAAATACCAACTAGTTTTAGATTAAGGCTTAGTCATTTGTTGGTGCACTTGAATTTATTTATTTTCGTTAAGAGTTTTGTATGTCAGTGTAGGGATTATTTATGAGTTAGAGAACCTTTTATGAGAATTGGAAAATAAAATGAGCCCCAGTAGAGCATAATGGATATAGATGATTAATATAGAAGACTCCACCTAGTTTGGGATTATGGGGTAGTTATTGTTGTTGTTGTATGGTGTAGAATATTTCCGTGGGGTAATATTCTATTAATTTTGTGGTGTTTGGTTTAACATAAATTTGGTAAAATTAAGTAGTGGTGGAAGTGGAGATAATTAAGTATCGAGGAGGGGAAAGAAGGTTTATATCTTGATAAGAGTAAGGGCTCTGGAGTAGGAGTAGAGTGCTCAACGACCTCTGCTCTGGAGTAAGAGTAAGGTTTATTCTCTTATGAGCTTATGTTTTTTTTTTTTCGTGGATTAGGAGAGCACATTTCTATGAATTGGTTGAAAGGAAATTTTATTTAGTGCATTGATGATGTAAAATATTCACCTGATAGGTATGTGCTCTCGTTGGTGGAGGAGGTTATGCAGAGAAAGTAGCTGTACCTACTGGACAAGTTCTACCTGTTCCATCAGGCATTTCTTTACAAGATGCTGCTAGTTTTCCTGAAGTGGCTTGCACTGTTTGGTCGACAGTTTTCATGACGAGCAGGCTTTCCTCGGGTGAAACGTTTCTGGTGATTAGACAGACCAAAGCTACTCTTTACTGCGATTTCTTGTTAGCTGTAGTTCCTTTTTGTAGATTATCAGCCATTTAGTCAATTGGCACAATCGTTTGGTAGTATCTTCACAAAATCCTTGATTCCCGTGGAATAAGCTCAAGGACATGAAATGACTAATAGCTACATGGGTTACTTTCAGATACATGGAGGCTCTAGTGGAATTGGTACCTTTGCCATTCAAATGGCCAAGTGCCTTGGGGTCAAAGTTTTCATCACAGCAGGTTCATGATGATATCTTATCTCATTATGGAACTGAAATCATCCAGCTAACCATGTCAAATCTTGTTAACCAGGAAGCGAGGAGAAACTTGCTGCATGCAAAGAACTCGGGGCTGACGTTTGCATCAATTACAAGACTGAAGACTTTGTCACACGCATCAAGGAAGACAAGGCAAAGGTAATCATTTCTCGTAGGCATCATTTGTTTTTCTGTCGAATAGTACAATGGTTATCATATACTTAATTTCATTTCATGTCTTACATTGATCATATTCTAATATCAATGTTCAACGCAGGTGTTGATGTCATACTAGATAATATAGGAGGTCCATACTTCCAACGAAACCTTGACAGCCTTAATGTTGATGGTAGGCTCTTCATTATTGGCTTTATGGGAGGAACAGTGACACAAGTAAATCTTGGCTGTGTGTTAGCAAGACGCCTGACAGTGCAGGGTAAGTATAGATGTGCTCTGATATATTTAAAGTTAGAACTTTGTTGTGAAATATATTCTTAAGCTTGATATGGAACTTGTTTGACCAAATACTCAAACAAGAATGCCGTTAGTGAACTGGAAGAGGAAATTTCAAAACGCTCTACTGTAATTCCACTTTCTTTCTATTTCCCCCAACTAGCTCAATGAGTGGGCGGAGAATGTACTCATATAGTTGCACATGCCATTAGATGACTTTAAGGTCTAGTATTCACTTGGACTTAGCATGTAGATTCTGTTGGTTAATGGGTATGCAATAGATCTCAGTTGCAGCTGCAGTTCTAAGAATAAGCTCAAGAAACGAAGCAATTTAATTTCATGGAGTTTTTCTTTGAATGAATGACATGGACCTCATTTTGGATCTCGCTCAGTAGATTTTATGTGTATCTGTGACTTTTCTGTCGCTGCTGGCTTAGCGTAGTAGAAGTGCAAAAACAAAGCTCAAATTGTGAGAGAAGTGGAGAAGAATGTTTGGCCAGCAATAGCAGCAGGCAAGGTGAAACCGGTGGTGTACAAGTACTTCCCTTTAGCAGAAGCTGCTGAGGCTCATCAGTTAATGGAAAGCAGCAAGCACATTGGGAAGATTCTGCTTACTGTCTAAATGTGTAAAAGAGACATGTTCTTGTTCTTAATGTTAAATAAGCTGTAAAAGCCCTGCATCCAACACCCCCCCCCCCCTGCCCTCTCCCACGACACATCTACGCTTGTATTACTTGTAAAATTCCAATAAGACAAAATCTTTTTATTATATCCTGCTTTCCAATTTCTTTTTTCCGTGTGAAATAGATGTGTGTGTTTTACTGGTCCCTGTGGGGATGGATGGCTTGAGTACTTAATCTGGAGATCTCAAAGTAGAATCCCAACTACAACATTTAGTTCAGTCCATTTTAACCCCTTAGTTTCCAATTTCCTGTCTATTTCGAAGTTTAAAGTCCGAAATACAGATTGCAGAATGAATGTACGTGTCATTCCAGTAATAGAACAAAAGCCATGAACATATAGCTGAAAAAAGGGGCAAAGGTTTATTACTTTTTTGGATCATCAGACAAGTGGAATACTGAAGTATTATAGATTACAAGTCGCACACTCTAGCTGGCTCTGGTTTATAATACAGACCTTTACCTTTGATTGCCAGAAACAGAAAAAAATGACAAGAAGGTTACCATGCTAATCCAATGATTTCACCTCCTACCAGGACCATAGAAGTTTATGATTCAGCACTGCAGAAAGCTTCGACAGCCAGGCTTTTTAGTACTCCAGAACATGGGTCACCGAGTTTAGCCGTGGTGACATGAATGGAACATCCTGATTTGCCAAAACACCCCTGCATAGTCATTCAAGAATTTCAGATCCAAACATACGAGATTGGTGATTACTTTTGACACTTACAACAAAATTGAGGTGTGTAAAAGAATCCGAGCATCCAAGCTATGGACTGGGCATCCCAAAAACCCGATAGAAACCATTATGCGACCCCCAAGGGTTAGGTGATGTATTCTTGTGAAGAAATGGACCTCGGGTTTTAACCCAATCCTAAATCTAGCTTGAATCTGGCATGTGAAGAAAATGAACCTTGGGACTTAACCCCAAATTCTAGGTCATGAGAGGAGGATTGTCCAAGTTAATATAAGGAGATTGCAACTCATTCCCTCAATTAAGGGGGTATTTAACAATTCACTGATAAGGTTTACAAAATATTGGCTTAGTTCGAGCTTTAATGACAATGCTTGAGTGGTACATGGGAAATTTCTGTGGTCATCACTAATAGATGCAGAAAAAAATGAAGACATGCTAGTAATATTACCTGATGAACTATTGATAACACATCTAAATGACAACTCCCTTGAATGAATGCGCCACAATCTCCTTGAGGAGTTCCAAAGCTAGCAAAGTTAACTGCAGTAATAGTCCATCCTTGTTCACAATTCAGTCGCAATGAAGGTTCTTGAGATGTAAGATCTTTATCTGGCCTCCAAATATCAACGGGTGGAAGATCCGACTCAGATACATGAGCACAAATTTTTTGCCCAGATCTCGTAGAGAAAGATATTTTTGAAGGGTCACCGCCAAGCTCTTCATGCAGCACAAGCAGGTTCTTTCCAGGCTTTAACCAACTGCGCGGTACATGGTACCTATATGAAGCGTTAATGGTTAGTACTTAGTCAGATCAATTTGCAAGAAGGATCATGACAATGCAAGGCATCAAGAGTAAAATGCACTAGCCGCTTCTATCTACTCACAACACTTGAGCAGGTTGACCACATTTCTTCAGACATTTCCATGAATCATAAGCTCCTCTATAGTCACAATTATCGGAACAACCGGTTGAGGGTGAACGATAAGACGACCAGTATCTCCCTACATGCTGCCCATTTACCCATGCTTGACCTTTACCCATACTGGAGAGATTTAGTGATACAGGACCTGTTCCTTCTGGAGGACAAAATCTAACCTGGATATAAGAGATCAAGAATCAAAACAAAAGATACAACAGATGTAACATATTATCTATGTTCATCAGATGCTAATTGCAAATAAAGGGACTACATGCAAGAGATTAAAGGCAAAAATAGCATTGAGGACATATACAAGAAGGAACTAATGACCACCCTTGCCTTCTACAATGGGAAGTGGGGAATGGAGAGACACACCAGCATAGGCATTAACTACAGCATAGGCATTAACTATCACTCTACTCCTCATAAGGTACCTAATAATAAGCAGTTGACATAAGGACTAGTGAACCAGAAATACAAGCAATTCTACACACCTTGTACCATATCAAACTCTGATTTATTGGGACGGAATTCCCCTGAAACCACAGCGAGCTATTTGCACGGCTAACTTTATCAAGTCCAAGATACTCACCTTCAAGTCCTACCTGAAAAATAAGCAAAGTCTCAAGTTATCCTAGGATCTTATTAGAACAAAGTCATAACCTTTCGAAATTTACAGAGAAGAATATAAAGCACCCCCTCCACCCCCAAGAGAATCCGCAAAAAGAAAAAGAAAGCCTGCAATCAACATCTATTCTGTCCTTAGTAAGCTTGTTTTTGCAAATATAGGATGACCATGAAATTGTAGGACGTATCTCCACAATCAGTTGACAAAATATAACTCAACTATTGCCCTTTCTATCTTTTGGTTGCAGCAGATGTGCTGACCTCAGCTAGTATGTTAGGAGAACTCTCAGTTATCAGAAGCTAAAATTATAGACTTTCTTCCTGTAAAGCACAACTGTTTGTACTGGACTTCGAAGTAGTCTGAGTGTAATCACATTGTACTTTTGACATGAATTTTGTGGATAATGTTATGCTGCTTCATTATGCCTTTTCAAAAATATTTCTAATGTTCTTGTTAGAAGATACCTTTGAGACACTGTCACGCATCTTTATTAGATTTTCACTTGTACTTCTTTTGTCCCTTATCATATTACCTAGTTTGGTTTGAGTACTCAAATAGATTTTCTGTTTGGCATTTGAATTACTTGTACCTCTAGAATAATAGTTAGGAAGCTGAAATCATATTTAAACAAGAAAGTTAAATTATTAAGACGGGATAGCATGGCAAAATAAAAAGATTTATGTTAAAATAATCATCAAGAACCTGGTAGATCCATTCTGTAGAAGAAAAGTTCTTGGAATTCTTCAAATCGCTGAAGATAACAGAAAATACTCCTGCTCCAGAGATGTCAAACCACGGCCCATAGTTCTGGTGAATCACATAATAAATGAGTAAGAAAAAAGAAAATGTAACCAAGCAAATAATATTCATGATTGGAAATAACTACTACAATAATATGAGTTTCCACATGCAAAGTATTGGAAAAGCCTATTTACTGAGATAGACTTACCTGCAAACCAACCATCATGCTCAATATGTCCACTATGTTGTTTCCTTGCTTAAGATGGATCTTTTACTTAGAACAAAGCTTGCATCATCGTGATTACCGTAGCCAAATCCTGAAGAAGGCACCAAATAGATGTCAGTTAGTGAATGCATGATAGACATGGAGGCTTGCAGATGCTGAATACAAAAGAGATTTATTGGTCAGCTATCTTAGCACTCATAATGGAACCATATTCCAATTCCGGATAGAAAATCAAAATCGTGTCTGAGATACCATCTCAAATCACAGAATAATCTTATATAAGAAGCACTTCTATGTAGTCTTAATGGAATGCTGAAGGTAAAATTAGGTATATTAGTCTTCTTCTTGGCTCTGTTGAGTTGCATGAACCACCTCATCCAGAGCTTTATCTATCATATAGGTGAACTAGGACTTTTTACATGCTCTAATACCATGTATGAACAGCTTCATCAAAAACTCAATCTATCAGAAAAGTACACTTTCACGTTGCTGTTAAGATCACGTTGGAATTTCTAAGTTATTAAACACGGTTGAGGAAGTAGAAATTAGATGAGATAGTTACCCACAGATTTCTTGTTTACAAAAACAAGAGCTGCATGTCCTAAGCTTCCAATAATTAACTGCAATTCTTTTACTTTTCTCTTCTCAATGTTCTCCTCCACATTTATACTGGCAACAGAAAGAAAAACAACGTAGGGATATTACATCAATGAAGTAAAGAGCTTATTGTATCGGACAAATGACTAAACCAGAGAAACCAAGCTTGGGATCTTAACAAAATAAAATAAACCGCTCTACCAAGATTATCAATTTATTTTAACAAATGAAGAATATGGGTATGCCCTTTAGTTTCTCGTGGAAGCCAAATATTATCATCTTCACTGACTATCAATCCCCCAATCAGATTCTTTAGTACAGAAATATAAAATAGCACCGATAGGTGAAGGAAACTAATTAATTACCTTGTAGTATACCAAAGGAAATCACTGGTATCTCTTGTTGTATTTATCTGCTCCAGTAAGTGTGATGCTGCAAATGAATTATTATTCCCAATACCAACTTTTTCTTTGTACCAGCCCCAAGGATCGACTCCATGGAATTTTCAATTGTAACTGTGTTGTGAAAGTAAATTCTGCACTTCCAGTTGTTTTTTGTGAAACAACCTTTCTCCATTATGAGCAAAGGAAAAAACTTTTGTAAGATAGATACACTTCAATAAAAGCTTCTTAAGAATGAGTTATTTTTTCATAGTTTCATGTTATAAGCAAGGTGATCAGGATATTCTATGCATTTCTAGTGGAACAGATAATAGATAAAGGTTAACCGTGGAAATATATCATTGCTCATACGATGCCATACTAGCACTCAAATCATAGAGGGGATCCTCCAAACAGATAAAACGCGACATTGTGAGTAGGAAAAATTAATGTACATATGTGAAAGCAGTACCTTCGCCGTGTTGAATATGACATTCTTGCAGTCTGGAAGAATGCTAACAGACCAAGCAGGAAGAAAATATGACTTCCCATTAAATGTAACATTTGCATCTGAACTGCTACCATAGTTAGCAAGGAAGGCTGCACAGTCATTGGAGGTTTTGTAATATACATGTGCCTAGCAGACATTTCTGATGTGTCACAATTAAAAGAACAAGTGACATTTATCCAACATTAAAGAATATATCCATTGGCTGGCAAAAGCTAATTCAGATCACTCTAATGATGAAAAATTATATATCCAGCCCACAGCAGTGCAGGAAGTGTTAGAATCCCAGGGTTAAGTGTATGAGCTGAAGTTTTCTTATGAGCCCGTTTGGATTGGCTTATAGCTTAAAAAGTTTGCAGCTTATAAAAAATTTAAAAAAAATAAGTTGGGTAGTCCAACTTATTTTTTTTGGTTTATAAGCTGTTTTCAGCTTATAAGTTCTTTAGATAAACTAAGTTAAATGGGTCAATTATTTTTTGAGCTTTTTAGCGCTTGAAAATGACTTTAAATTTAGTACCCAAACACTCAAAAAAAGCGAAAACAGCTTATAAGCCAACTTATAAGCCAATCCAAACGGGCTCATATGTTCTCTTTTAGCTAGCTTCTAGGGCTGATTTAGGCATCAGGTCCATTTTCTTCACGTTTTGTAGAAATGAAGTTGGGTTAAGATTCAATTTTAGTGTTATCTACCTTTAATCTATTAAACAGCTGAAATCTGGAAGACATCTCACTATGTATCGTTTACCTCAAGTTCCAGACCAAGGGACAAATGAATTGGATCTGCATTGACCAAATACTCTTCACAATCTTTTATCGCCTTGTGTAAGTCGCGCAGGTGTCCCCACTTTGGCTGACTTATGAAACCTGTATCAAGTATGTTTGATTAGATTGAGAACCTTAAAAAGCAGGGGCAATTCGCAGAATTGCCCTTTTAAGTGGTGCTAAATTTTAACGCTTCAATTTATATTGCATGGGTCCGTGTTCGAACCCGCGCGGTAAAAAATTTAAAAAAAATTCGCAAGGCGATTTAAATTTTATTATCACGCCAACAAAGATACACTTGTTAAGGAATTACACATTTATCGTCGCCTGCATACTCATGCCTTATGGCGACATAATATCGGGTCCGGCCTCTTTGATAATTCCCAAATTTTGGGGTCTCTTTTTAAACAAAATTTTTTTGAACCCGTAATTTTAAAATTATCAAAAATTATCGGGCCGCCCCTTTAAAGAAATGCGCCAAATTATCTTGGGTTTCCTGGAATTTCCCTTTCTATCGGCGAAAATTTTTAAACCCGAAATTTTTTTAAAATTTTTGGCGGTGGAAAAATTTGGAAGCCGAAAACTTGATTTAAATATGAGGTAAATTTAAAACCCCCCAAAAGGAACCCCTCGCCACAAAAAATGAAAATGCTGCGACCGAGAGATGCTCGTTAAGTGTCAAAATGGGTGGCCATTGTCCTAAAGGGCTAAAGAATTAAACGGGCTTGCCTTTTTAATTGAAGAGGCATGAAAATGGCATGGTCAATTGACCCGATTAGAAAGTAGTGGACTAGGGCAGGACCCAGCCATACTTTAAGTTTTTTTTTTTTTCTTAACATTTTCTAAGTGATTTTTGATACAATTTGAACATGAAACTTTTGCATTATGAAACAGAAGAAACTTTTGCAATATGAAATAGAATGTTACACACCTTACTCTTGCGCAAATCCATATCATAGAAAAAAATTCAAGAGAACAAATATAAATTATTATTTTTAATCACTATTCGGATCACCTTCAAAAGAAATTAAACATAATATAAATTTTAAGACTAAAAAGTATTACTCCAGTTTCTAATTACTACTTAGTAGTAATTACATTCTTTTTTCTCATTACTATTTATCTTTTTATTTAATTTACTTATATTTTTTTAAAATTAATTAATTTATTATTATTTTAAACTTTCGGTTTTAACAGCCAAAAAACATCGAGTAGTCGGGCCAAAAAGAGGGCCGGGATTTTTGGTCAGCTTCTATAAAATCTTAGCCCAACCCTATTTAAATAAAGGGTTGTTGGGTAACCTTGCGGGCCAAGCCCATATTGCTGACTCTACTATATATATATCAAATTGCTTCTTATTTTATGACATGGTCATACCATACTCATCTATGGGGCATCATAGTCGTAGCTTGTTGCTACTAGAGGGCCTCCTGCCGTTCGACCAAAATTGGTGCCACCAAAGTACTAAATAGAAAAGATGGCAGAATTAAATCCCAAAAGTAACAAGAGTCAAGAACAACATGAGGAAATTAAGAGGCATTTACCATGTAATAATTTTGAAATGTACCACCAGTTTCAAAAAACGTTGCAACAAGCAAAAGCTAAGTCTTCAACAGGTCGATAAGGAACAGGATAACCAAATGCAGGAACCTGCAAACAGAAACAACACCTTGAAATTTTACTATCCTCAGTCAGTTCCTGAGGATAGTAAAAAGGAGGAAGATTTACCATCCAACATAGTTTTCTGTCCACATCTTTGGCTTGGATGGGGAATTTGGAGTAAAGCGATCACAATAGAATCCATTACATGTATTTATCTGCATAATCAACATGTTTGCAGTTATTACTTAAATTATAAATGTCCTTCTTTTGACGGTTGGCTTAAGAAGCAAAACTATTAATGGTAACATCACCAGGAAGTTACTCTCAGATATTTTATGCAGAACTGACATCAGCAGGAAATTTAGTTCAAAAGGTCTTGAGATGCCTGAACTTTGTAACATACTATAATATCTATTCTAAACAGCAGTTTAGCAATATCCTACTAATAGCTAAGAAAATGCTTCTGACACACTGCAAATAGTATGGATTGGAGGAATGGATAAGTAAGGTAGTAGGTGGAATATGCCATCATGAATACCATAAACACTTACAACTGAATCAGGTGCATCTTCTTGCGCACACATCACCCAAGGAACGGTTGTATTAAGACTAACAGCAGTTTCTGCAGCCCATTTTACATACAGTTCTCCACTGACTCCATATGCCCACTCAACATTTCCATACTCATTTTCAACCTGTTAAGTGGATAGATCACTGATTAACACCAAAAAAGAGCAAAGAGAAGAAATGGAAAAAGAGGATACCGAACTATCAAGTAATAAGAGTGTACTATTCAGGATCCAGGAGGAAGATGTAAAATACAACAAAGATATCCATTATCAAAAAATTGGAAAAGAGTGTGATGGTGAAATATCAAAAAAGAAAAGAGAGGATTAAACAACCTGAGCGAGAATAATTGGACCTCCTTGTGTAGCAAAGAGGTTCTCATCCTTCATAAGATTAACAATCTTGGCAGAAAGAGCTTCATTTCATTCTGCATTGAAATCAATACAGGTTTCTTCAACTAATAACATACAATAGTACTGAATATTTGAAAGAAAAAACAGAAAAGCTAAAAGAGGACACGGTGAATAGCTGTCCAAAGCTAAATATAAAAAACTAGTCAACACTTTCCTTAAAAGGTTCATTGGTTGTGCGAAACTGTATTCCAGGGATAAAATGTAAGCCACACATTGGAAAGCCCCTGCTCGGATAAAATAGCGGAGCTATTAAACAAAAAGTTTAAAACCCGGTTAAGATGTGCATTATAAAAATAAGAAAATGACTTGTCCTTAATCCACTGGTGGAGATGGATCACTGCCTTTTTTTCTATATATGGAAACTTTGCCGTGAAGTGCACAAATAAGTTAATGAAATGAATCTGACAACTTTAGAGAATAACAAGTTTTTAGCTAATATCACAGTTCAATGAACCGGGAAAAATAGAGTTTGCCTTGATGAACTAACCCATAGTTCCATTCAGCACAGGCATATGGACCAATTCGGAGATGCACGTATAGGCCAGCTTCTTGCACTGTCTTCACAAACCGTACAAGGTCAAACCTGCCCTTGAAGTAGTACTGTAGTAGTTGGAAGTATAATTACTTATGGAGATAATGAGAGGAGAAATTTTTAACAACAGCAATATGCAACGAGTCACGAGACTACTATACACTGCTCTATATGTCTAACAAACCGCTTTGTCCCAGATGAGGTAACACAACTTTATATGAGTTGCTAAATAGAGAGATATTCTGCATTCAGAGATGAGAAAATAAAAGTTTGAATATGAAGAAGCACCAGAAACCGAGTATTCTAGACCCAAATCACATTTCGTAAAAGCTAAGGCAAGTAGCAAGAGTATCATAATAAGCTGAAAAAGACAAAACATGCTATAGCATGTAAATGTCCATGAAAACCTTATCATCTATGCAGCAAGCTAGCAATTTTTGCAGCAATAAAGAAAAAACAAACAACATAAACCAAAAAGTACATGAACCTAGTGACAGTTTATGCATCAGAAAGGCTTTTCCTAGCTACTTAACGATTTCTTTTGTATTGAAACATCAAACTAAACAACTATGAATCCTCACTGTCCATATGGCTCCATTTAAGCTCATCTCTGTCCAATATTATATGAAGCTTTGAAGCAAAACTGAAGTAACTGAAGTACAGTAAATACCAACCGTGAGCATCATAAGACTGAACAATCAGATTTTCTGTTAACACTTCAACACAGGTAATCTCTTATTAATGAAAAGTTGCATTTAAAGCTGTTTACCAAAATTGAAAGAAGTTCATACCTCCCCTTTGACAGGTTCATGATAATTCCAGAAAACATAACTCTCAATCACGTTCAATCCTCCTTCCTTAGCCTTCCTAATGATCTCTGGCCATATCTACATTCAACAAGAAAACACCTAAAACCATATCACATAATGTGCCATATAGTAATGTTAGTATAATCTAAGAAGTAAGAAGGTAATACTCACTTCAGGGGTAGTTCTTGGATAATGTATTGAACCTGATTACAAAAAATTCTCCTCTTTCCATCAATAACCAATGCCTTGTGATCATACGTTACTGTCGTTGAAGCCCCGCTTTCAATATAATAGCCTTCAAAAACTAATACCATAGACAAAACTATTACTAACAATTTCTTTCTTTCCATAATTCAGCTGGATGGTCACAAACAAGAACAGAGCACTGACTTTATAACATCCAGTTATTATTCTGGACCAATAATTGTTGTAAGGATGATATTGTCCTTAGTAGGTGTTGGCATTGAAAATGATGAATCTTTCTTAGTTTTTTACCCAGAGGTGATGATGACTATGTACCAATATTGGATTCAAGTGATGTCTCTAGTACTGATAAAGCCCAGTATATTTCAAGAACTAGGCTACAAAATATAAAACAAGAGAAATGTCAAAATTCAAGAAGCTATGCGGTTGGATAACGCTTTATTGAATCAGAGAAAATGGGGGACCAAGTATGTAAAGAATTTAGGTTGTATATATACTATGTTAAATACGAGTTTAACTAATATCCACCGACTGTGTAAAGTTTTTTTTACACAATCAGGCAACTTTTAAGCCTATAACCAGTAAATTTCAAATGTTTTCACTTTTTCAATATCTGATTTTTAAATAAGGAAAATAGTAATATAAGGCAACTTGAACTCTACATTAACATTTATTCTCAGAATCTGTTTAGAATTTTTACCTTATTTACCAAAAATTCAAGTATTTCGTCATCTCTTCTTTGTTTTCATTACATCCAGTTTTACAATTTATTTATTGTTTCAAACTATTAAAGCAAGAACCAACATTTGTTGAAGAAAAAGTTATAGCGTTATGACCCCTTATTCATGTTGAAAGAGTATGTTTATGATTATTATCTGTATATCAATAAGATTTAAATAAAAACATTGCAATGTGTGAAGAGGTTGAGATTGGATACAAGAAAGCTGATAGACTGATTGAAGTCATAGGAATCTTTTACTGAAAGTATACATCAATCGGCTGATGCATGAATCAGTGTAACGACCCGTTTGGTCGTTTAGCAATTTTGAACTCGTTTTCGCTAAAAATATCCTTTTCGTAGTTTAAAGGGTATTAACTGAAGCACGGGGAATTGGTGCGCGGTGATTTAATTGGCGAGTACTTTTTTGAAAAATATTTATTTAATATGTGTGAATAGTTTATTTATA
>NC_081343.1:55765604-55858497 GCF_029784015.1 Lycium ferocissimum | reverse complement strand
TTTCTTTTAGTTAGAATAATTCTTAAGTCAACGTGTATTTAAGCTCGTTCAAACATTCATTGAACACATGATTTTCATAGCTTCTTCAAGCTCTTATAGCTGCCCATTTAAGAGCCTCTTCATCATCTTCATCTCTTGACGAACGACTAAAAATCTCCACAGCATTGTTCCTCCATACTTAACCTTGAACTCCCTTTACTTACTTATTTGCTCTCAAACTACTCCACTCTTAAATTTCTTTGGCTCCATTTTGAACCAACAAATCTTACATGAGAAAGATAAGAATGTTACTGAATTTAAAAGCAAAGGGATTGTTATGTAGCAGCAAGTGTGAAAGGCGGGCTATAAATAGGAGTAGATGGTTCAAGAACAATCTCTTTCCAAAAATGTTTGAATGAGCCAGTTAATGAGTTAATGAATTAAAACACAATGAACTATCACTTTTCGTGCAGTTTCTGTACTATCAGGTGTGCGAGTTTCCTACCTGAACTATCACCAACTATGTATCAAAACACACGTCAACTATTAATTGTTCATGCTATACGTCATAAGGAATGTGAAGAATGTGCGTATAGCTAGGGGTGTTCATGGTTCGGTTTTCGGTTTTTTCCCTAGAAAGAAATCAAACCAATTAGTCGTTCTTCCAAATATTGATGAAATCAAAGCAAATCAATTAAGTGGTTTTCATAGAATCGGTTTTGTCGGGTTTTTTTTTTTTTAATATGACATATACTTAAACAATATTCCGAAAACTATATTAATTCCGGCATAACACTATTCTCGGATGGTCACTCAATTAATAGTTATTATATCGAAAGTCATCCGCTTCTTCTTGACTCCAATCTTTTAATCAAAGAAAGTGACTTTCTCAAATAATAACTATTAGTTGATAAACTATTTAATCAACTCAACACTTCTTTATGTGACTTGGAAAGTTTTTTAGCAACGTATTATGTACTCGCTCAAGTGCTGGACCAGAAAAGTGTGGTCCTTGAGCATTTCGTAAGGAAGACAACACGTGGCAAAAACATCGGGGAGCGGTAAAAAATGAAATAATAGGTTGTCGGGGAGAGAAAAATCATTATTTCTCACAACCTTTTCTAAAGCTTTTGAGAGAAAATAGCTAGGGTTCTACACTACTCCTTGAGGTAAGATTCTTACCAAGAATTCATTTTACATTTTTTTAACAACTTCTAGTTCCTAAAACCTAGGTTTTCACAAGAATCGAAGAATTGTAAAGACCCGAAATCTAAGGTTTGTGGAGACGTTTTTCAAGATGAGTTCGTTACTTCCTACTATTAAAGTTAGCAATTTTATGACGTATAACGATGTTTCAATTGTTAGATTGATGGAGTTTACGAGTCTGCAAATGGCTAAATGAATAAAAGGGAATTTGATTTAGTAAGTAGTTGGGTGGGGTCGCAGTTTGTTACCCTCGTTTGGATGGTTTTTAAATTTTTTTTAAAATTATTAATTACCACTTGTTTGTACTAGGTATATTATTTTAATGAAGATAATGTTGGGATAGTTTTATTTTTTCCCGTTTTTCAAAATGATGCCCCCGGAAATTTCAGACGATAAACCTACAAGAAAAAAAATGAGTAGAGTTTAAACAAGAAAAAGCCCAAAACCCCCAACGTTTGCCCAAAAATCCAACTAAAAAACCCTTTTTTAGGGGGCCCCTTTTCCCCCCTGGAAAAATTTTTTCGGTAGCAAAATGGCCCCTTTTTTGTGTGTAGGAAGCGTGAATACACCCCCGGTCGCTTTTGAGGGTTTTAAAATCTGCGTCATCTTTGTTTTGGACGCCAACTAGGCTGCCACATATGATGCCAAGTAGATAAATTTGAACTCCTCCATTTTTTAGGCTACTTCATCTTCATCTTCATCTTCACCCTATTTAATATCCATCCCCATTTTTGTTGTCAAAATAATATCCATTATAAACGAAAATCTCTAACCGAAGAAAATCCACATATGATTCCGAACAACTTGTTAAAGAACAACTTTCCACCATAAACGAAAATGCAAGAAAAAATGAAAAATGTTTGAAGAAAGAAAAAGGAAAAAAATCTGGAAAAAAAAATAAGGATGAAAAATCTAATCTTGTTAAAGAAAATCTGATTGGAAGTTGCTTGTTTGGAGTTGCTACTTGTTGCTTGGTTGGAGTTATTTAAGCACTAATTCTTTGAGTTGATTTGGGGCAAAATTAAACTCCATTGCTAAGAATTTGGAGAAAGCTATGAAGAACACCAAATGGGTTTCTCTAAATTCTTGATTGTTTAATCAAATTAATGGATGAACTTTGTTCTATTTGGTGTTAGGAAGCTTCCTTTCACATTTGGGTTTGTTTGGATTAGATTTGAGCAAGTTGGTGTGATTTTTTTTTTTCAACTCCTAGTGAAGATGATGATGATGATGATGATAATGTTGATGAAGATGAAGGAGAATTGGGTATGGGTTTTCAGATCCTTAATAAAAATGGAGTATGGAAAATTGAGAGATTTTTTTTTTTGAAGAAGAAGAGTAGATGGATGGAGGAAGGGGGGAAATTAATAAAAAATGGGGCAAAATTAAACACGTGGCACGTGGGCCAGGCGCGTGTGGACAACCGCCATTTAATATTTGGGGGTTGGCGAAGATTGACTCACATCGACAAAAAAGGGCCATTTTGCTACTTTTGGAAAAATTTGTCCAGGGGGGTAATAGGACCCCCGCAAAGGTTCGGTGTGTAGTTGGCATTTTGGTCAAACGTTGGGGGGTATTTTGACTATTATCTCAGAGCTATTATAAAAAAAGTAGGGTAAAAGATAAAATAGAATTATTGGATAATACGCTAATACAAAATGAGAAGAAAAAATAAGGTAACTACGCGATCACACCAAATCGATCGTTACATAAAATGTGGCTTTTCACCATTACGTAACGATATGATGCAATAAAATTTAAGTAACAATCTAAACAAGATATTTAAAGTAACAACACAATACAATATAATAGGTAACAACCATCCAAAGAGAACCTTGACAGTTGATGTTAGGTAAGTTGAGGTTGCTTCCCTAAATCAGGGTTTGATAAGCAATTGTCTGATTTTTCTTGAGAGTAAATCTTTAGTCTATTTGTTTGAAAAGTATGAATTCATCCAATTAATTCACGATACAAATGAATTACTTAATTTTCTTTACTGCATTTCATAATAAATGTTTAGTCCAACGAGATTCGCTGGGCATCCTTGGGTTGTACTTGGCGTTTGGGCTTGCTACGTCATGTCATTGGTGTTGAGGACATAGGTGACGAGGCTTGTGGCTAGAGGCAGGCTGTCTAATTTTGTATGGTGGACAAGTGAAAAATGAAAATTTATTTTTAGTATAGTGGACAAGTAAAAGTGAAAATTTGTTTTTAGTATAGTGGACAAGTAAAAGTGAAAATTTGTTTTTAGTATAGTGGACAAGTAAAAGTGAACGGAGTGAGAATTATACACTAAGGTGGATCATACAAAGTAGTTACATTATCACTATCATTGATAAGTGTTCATACTATTGTTTCCAAAGGAAGCCAAAATATTACATATAGAAAGTGAAATTTGCTTAGTGGTTGTTTAGCCATCCTTGTCTGCTTGGATCTTTTCTGCTACAAATTTCGGTGGAGATAACAAAAAAGATGTGTGATCTATCATATTTTGTAGTCTGGGTCCTTTATTTGCCAAGCAGTCAGCCACTTTATGTGCGTACCGCTGAATTCGCCAACCTTTTCAATAGGACCTGCATGATTTAATTAAATTTGCATAAATGGGCGAAGCTATTGAGTCAAGCTTAATTTCAATTGGGAGCAGCTGATTTGGATATGCTGTTGGAGTCCTTGTAAGATGTCTTTTAGTTCTGAGTATGTGTGAAGTTAAGGAGTATACTCTCCTTGTAAATCCCATAACTCATTTCCCAGCCTCATTTCTAATGATTCCGCGAATTCCTCCAGCATTATCCTTGCTTATGTAAAGATAAAAAATTAGATTATTGTAAAGGCAAATAACTAAATTACAAGTCAAGAGTTTAAAAGATTAATTTTTGTATAACATTTTATATAAAAGAAAATATATATATTTATATGTGTATTTTCCGGTGATTTTTTTCTTAAAATCAAAATCAAACCAAACTTTATTAATTTCTTAATTGAAAACCAAGCCAAATTTAAAAAAATCCATTTAATTTATTTTTCGGTTGGCTCGATTATTTGATTTCTTGTGAACAACGCTACATATTGGCCATTCTAGTTGGGACAAAGGGTAATATTTGCCCCTCTAATATTTAAAAAGGTTTAATATTACCCTCCGTTATACTATCAATCTATATTACCCCTAACATTATATTATGAATTCATATATACCGCTAATGTCATAAAAGCGGCTCAAATATGACCTTCCTCGGTTAATCTCATCCATTTAGCCACATAGCATGCCAACTCATGCCAACCCTTCTTCGTCGTCCACCACCCTTCAAAGTCACCAACTCCTTCACCACCATCTCAATTTTTATGGCAAAATTCGGCTTAAAGATGTTTCACACAATCAAGATAATGTAATTACTCATAATATGTTACCTATTTCATGTTGCGGATTATGAACCTACTTAATATAGACGGTTTATATAGTTGACTTTCAAATACTAATAGTATGGAAATCTCACAAAATTAAAATTACCTATTGAAACTCGTTACAAGTCATGTTTCTTCGTCACTACTCATAAATTTCCATACACCTCCATTTGCTTATCACTACATTACAAAAACGAGAAAGTACTTTAATCATTTGAAGAAATCAACACCAAATTTCCTTTGAAAGATTCTATAACAACCATTACCATGTCAGTTACTAATTAAAATAAAAATTGACCTCCTCATTGTAAAAATACGAAAACACAGTAAAATATTAAAAATGAAAAAAGAGTTTCTAACCACTAACGAGGCTTCTTCTCCCCTCTTACTACCAGTGTCACACAATTTCATGAAAATCTAGTAGATACGAAGGTATTTGGGTTAGCACGAAATTTAAAAAATAAAGAAATTTTTTAATTGTGGCCTAAATAAATATATAGATATTTGTCTGGCTATAAATTATTTTATTAAGCGTAAAATGATATTTTAAATTAAATTGTTACTAAATTTAGAAAAGTTTCATTCTTTTTTAGGCGGACTAAAATGGAAAAGAGTCACACAAATTGGATAGAGGAAGTACATATATGGACTAGCTCTATGAATAGCTTTTGTATTCCAGAAAAATATTTTCCAATTTTCTCATGTTTGGTTGGTCCAAATATTTTCTCTAGAAAAAACGAGTTCCTTAAAAATGAGAAAAATGACTTCCCTACCGAAAGCAAGGTAAACAGTTTCTATAAGTGACATTTCAAGTTCATTGTCCCCCCTCCCCCACCCACACAACGCTTTCGATCCTCGCCCGCCTTAACCATCCTCCCCCCCCCACCCCCCACCCCCACCCCCCACCCCTAACTAAAAAAGGTCAATAACGTTATAGTGAGCTGTCGTTACTTAAAGAGGAATTTTTAATGCGAAAAAGGCTAAGATTTGCCCTTGTACTCTGCCAAATAAGCTATATTTGCTTTTCGTTATACTTTTTCAACATATTTGTTCTTGTACACCAAAAAAAAAAAAAAGGTCATACTTATCCCTACTCCATTAAATTTTCATGTCCACCTTAATTTTCCTATGTGGCGCCTACGGACTTTTCATTTTAATTAAATCTATTCACTCATTTAAATTCTTTTTAACCTATCCGACCCGACCCACCCACTTAAAAATTAAAACCCGAACCATTTTCTTTTCTTTTCATCTTTTCCTCTTCTTTTCACTTTTCAATACCCAATCGAAGCTTGTTCTTGCAGTTTATTTACTCAAATACTTATTCTAATTCACTTTTGTTGGCATGGCAGCTAATTGGATTAGTGCATTCTGTAAATGCTATATTTCTTCTTCTTAATTCAGTCCTGAGCAATCTTGTAAGTGCAACAGTTTCTCCCATCCCGTTTTCCGAGTCCCTTACAATGCTTGCTATAAGTAGTCAAATCCTGTAAGTCTAAAAGGAGACTTGTTGTTTTGTGTTTCAGTAATTTACTTGGTTTGGTCTCACATCTTTTATCCTACTAGTTTCTCGCCACGTACATTGCGTGGTGTATATCGCGTTATGTAGTATATTTTGTAAAATAATACTATAAATAATTAAACTACAGTAACGAAAGGTTACATAGCATTAGAACCCGAAATGCTCCATTACAATTTCCCATTTTGGGTTTCCTTCATGCTAAAACAATTCCAGTAACAAATATCATATTACTACTATATATAGACATTTGCTTCTCAACCTCGGCCCACCGTCCATATATAGGTGATAGGTCTTTGTATTATTCGCATACATTTACCAAAAAGTTGTGGTGGACGGGTAAATAATCCTTGTCAAGCTTGTTATTAAGATTATCGAATATATGTTTAAATATTTTGGGAGTTTTGTCCACTCCACATGGACAGATTTCATGATTGTAAATTTGTATTTAAGATCCTTGCACAATCTATTACCAGTAGCAGTTTCCTTACTTTCTCAGTCACTTTCTTAAGAATTTCCAACATCTAATATAACACTCTTTTCTTTTTAGTCACTCCAAAAAAAAAATTGATACCTTTCTATATTTAGCAACAACTTATCCAAAATTCTCATTTTACCCCTAATGAAATGATTTCTAGCCACAAAAAATTGTTTGGCTTGTTTTAGACCACAAAATTCAAAAGTCTTCCTGAAATTATTTTGACAGTGTCTTCTTTTTTCTTTTGACGTTATAATAACAAGGATAACTATATTGCAATTCCAAGCAAGTTGAAGTTTTATCTTTTTGACTTTTGACATTAAAAGCATTAATTCACTCTCCAATTTATATTATTTAAACACAATTTCATATGATATTGGATATACCCAATGTATTTTCACAAGTGGGGTCTGGAGAGGGTAGAGTGTACGCAGATCTTACCCCTATCTTGGGAGGTACTAATACACCATATTAATAGTAACCAATTCTATGGTTAGCCTGTTTCATCTCTCGCTATTCCTTTTATTTTTGTTTTTGGTATGTCTATGTCGTAACTTTTAATATTTCAAGTTCCATAAAACACTATTAATGACGATTAATAGTATGCACGAACCACCATCATATTATGAATATATTCTTAGGTAAACATAAAATAAGCGCATATTTATGCAGGTAAGCATAATATGTGTAATTTTGATATTTTAATTGTATTTCTGTTAGGTCCACATTTGTTAGCTTACTTTCCACAGTGGAAGCTTGTTATATTTTGCATACGTAAGTGTTGATAATATACAAAATCTTCTTTTAGATCCACATAACATAAAAGTGAAGTAAAAATCCTATAATTAAATCAAATCTTGAGTATGGAACACCGCAGTTAATTAGCTGAAAGCTTCTACTGCTCATATTCACTCCTCTGTTCATTTTTATTTGTCCACTATGGATTTTGCACTCCTTAAGAAATAATAAATGAAGTGCATATTTTATCATGTTATCCATATTAATTGGTGTATAATTATATGGATTTGGAATGAGTAGTTACTGATAAGGGCAAAACAGGAAAAACAAATTATTTTTCACTTGATATGCAAAAGTGGATAAGTAAAAGTGAAAATCTATTTTTGGAATAGTGGACAAGTAAAAGTGAACGGAGGGAATAATACTCCATATATTAATAGTAATCAATGATATTGTTAGTCGCTTCTATATTAATCACGCCATTCCTTTTGTTCCTTGTTTCTTGTATGTTTGCACGATAAGTTTTAGAGATAATTTCAAAGAAATCCTTTCAAATTTGCTTTTATAAAAACTAACCTCCCTTATGGTTTGAGATATTATACTTCATTATTTTGATTTTCTTGTAACAATACATGATTTAAATGACAAAATTTTATAATATTCATATATTGTCCTTTTGTAGTGCAATTATTAATACTACATTTTCAACACAAATACGTCTCAAATATTCTCTGTTACATAGTGTCAAAATATTGAAAATTGGCCCAATAACATGAAAATATGGAAATAAATCCTCTTCTTTACTTGGATTATATTCTAAAGCAAACAAAGTGATAATAACAACGGCTTTAATAGGTTCGAAAGTATTTTTGTATGTAATAAGTAGTATTAAACTAACCTCAGTTAATCACTGAAACAATCTTCGGCCTTCAGCATTGATGATTGATCATGGATAATTGTAGTACCAAAGTGTGCAGTTCCAATATCTCTTCAAACAAACTGGTAATTTTATATAATTTTCTTATTTGAAAAAAATGAACTGTTAGTTAGAAATTAAAGTATCAAAGTCTTGTCGATTAGTAATCAAGTGATTAATCTCACATAATATAACAACGTTACTGTATCATACCAATAAGTGGGCATAGTGTGAAAGAAAATCTCAATGGATGCGTCAATACAATGACACAATTTAATACGAACAGTCATGTCCATTCTTGTTGAGAATAAAGCGGCATCAGTATTTTATTTTTGTTTTTAATGAGCAGGGAATGTAACTTATTTAAAAGGATATTTTAGTAATTTAACTTTTAAGTTTTGGAGTTCATACTTTTAATATAATATTGATTGATATTGATGGAGCCGTTCTTATGTTGTTTTACAGTGGAGTCTAAACGCGTGCTGCTTGTCTTGGTAAATAGATATGTACCCATCATGCACTCGTTTCATATGTAAATGACATATACATTGTCTATGCTTTTGGGTGGGTATTTAAAAGAGAAGAAGAGGAAGATGATGATGATGATGGAAAGAAAAGAAAATAGTTGGGTTTTAATTTTTTGGTGAGTCGGTGGATTCGATCGACTGGCGGACGGGTTAAAATAGTTTAAATGGGTGAGTAGATTTAATTGAAAAGAAGCCACGTAGGCGTCACATAGGAAAATTAAGGTGGGACATGGGGATTTGAAAGGAGTAGGGTTAAAAATGGCTTTTTTTAGTACAAAGGCAAATGTGACCCTAAAGTTGGATGATAACGGCAAATATATTGAAAAAGTATAATATAATGACAAATAACACTTTACTTGTGAGAGTACAGGGACAAATCTGACCGTTTCCGGTTTTTAAAAGCATATTAGACTACTCTCGTGGTGTAATACAATATGGTTGAATTAATTAAAAGAAAACGATTCAATTGTTATAATCAGAACAAATCCGTATGCGTTATGACATAATGAAACTACTATGGATGTCCATAAATCCTAAGAAATGACTCGCATCACTATACTCATTCTTCTTCATGATGTATAGTTAACCTTCTACTATTTCTCACCATTATGATTTTAACTTTCACACAATCACACCGCATAACCTTTCATGTGATCTCAATCGTTAATTACATATTCATGGTTTGGTGTTCCTCAATGTATCTCTATATAATAGAGGTATTGAAAATCATGTTATACACATTTAGATATGATTGAAAAGAAATTAGAAAAACTCTCATATCTTGTCTTTCTATTTCTATTGCTTTCATCTTTAGTATTATCTCTTACTTGCTCTTGTTTCATAAGACGTTATCAGCACGATGTTCTAACCAATTTATCCATCTCAAAGTTTTGAACAAGGTGAGTTTCTTTTTAGTTATAGTACTGTTGCTATGCATTCTTTTGTATGTGGAATATGCTTTTACATTTTACTTGTGATGATGCTCACTAGTAATTCCTTCTTTACTATTTGGTTGATGTCTGAATTCTTCAATTTAGAAACTGTAAACCAACAAAAACGTGTCAAACAAAATCAAACAAATGTTGCTAGTGAGATTAATAACTGGTTGATGATCGTAGAGTATTATTAATAAGATTAAGGACAAGTCTTTCCATTCCCGACATGGCAACATCCTTTCTCACATTTTTTATTTGCTAGTCTTTTTTCTAATATATATACGTAACTTGCCAGGAAAGGATAGAAACCTGTATATAATATGATTTTTAATAGTCAATAAGCATTGGTTAAGTGTGAATTTAGATATATATCTGATCATAAATATGTCATTGAGATGATGAGATCCCTTATTTCTAACAACTACTGTTCTATAAGTTTTTACATGTGGTAGGTAGGATATATTACTATATGCTTTAATATAGTATTGTTTCAATTACAGAAAATGGGAAGAGATGACATCTGAAAGTGGTAGCACTCTATCCTAATAAATGAGAAAATGGTCAAATGAGCCCTCAACGGCGAATGTTCGACCGAAATCTAACCACACACCTTATCTTTTCGCCTCTATCATCTTCTATGAGCATTTTAAAAGAGAAATATATTGTTCCTAAATTTTGAGGTGGCAAAGATAGTGTACTTCACTAGACAGACAAAACTAGATTATGAAAACTTTATTTTCACAAGTATTTTTATTTAATATTAATTTTCTGATTTTTTAAATTCTTTCATGTTTTTCTTTTGTTTTTGGTCTTTTCTTTTTCTTTTTTCCTTTGTTTTCTTCAACCTCACCTCTAGCGAAGATGAGTTTGGTGACTGAATTTTCGCCGGCAATCCCCACCCCTTCAACGAGTCATGCTCATTCCCAAGATCCACTAAAAAGATAGGAAAAAAAAATTAAAATCAACTCAAATACCATAAAACACACTGATGTTAGGCGAAATTGAAAGAATATCCAAAGGGGTACTGTAGCTCCGGCTGGTCTCAAGGCACAGGGTACGTACCCTTGATCCCAAGTTCATGGCAGCCCTTCATCGGAACAGAACAAGAAAATGGGAAGCCGGAAAAGCTCCTCCGGCCATGGAAAATTTCAGATCGAAAAAAGATTTCACTGCCGGAAAAGAAAAAAAAACAAAAGGAGGAGAACGAACAACAACTATCCAGCACCATTTTCGTTGATAAAGATGAAAAAAGATAAAGGGAAAGTATAAAAAAGAAAAAGAAAACAGGGGCATTAGAAAAAATAGAATAATAAATCAAAAAAAAAAAAGAATAAGAAAAAATAAAAATAAAAAAGTATTAATTGAAAGTTACACGTGTCAGGCGCGTGCACTTCACTAGCCAACACATACGCGGATGTGCCTTTTTAAGGATGAGTATATTCCACTTTTAAAATGCCAGTAGGACTCCCACAAAGATAGGTAAGATGTGTAGTTGAGATTTAGGTCAAACATTAGGGGCTCATTTGACCATTTTCTCCCTAATAAATACTGTCATATAGTAATGTTCTGTAATATTTGCTGATACCATCATCATTTAGTAGTAGTAATTATTTGCCAAATTTAAATTGTGAAAGTTTGAATTCGTAGTTATTGTTTTTCATTGGACACCTCATCATCGAAAGATTATAAGAATGATAGATTTACACTTGAACTCAAATAGAGTTTACAAAATATGTTCGACCATATGAGAATGATAATGTCTTGTTGAAACTTAATTCACTTATATATATTTCAAACTTGAGGGCGAATTCTAGTACATTTTTTGACTTACTATGCCATTAACGAGAGTAAGACATCGGATCAGAGTTTAAGTGCACCATCATGATAAGATGTTGGGTACAAGTCTCATTGCATGACATATATCGGTAAGGCGTTGGGTTTAAATTTCAATGCACTATATTGATGTTATAATAAAGCAAAATAAGTGTTTTTATGAAAAGTCATACAACTCGTCCCACTAGATCTGCTCCATTGTCCGATGTGAATGTGTTAGCAGTGCATAATAAGTCTGAAAGAAGATAAGTGGTGAATGTATGAACGTTGGCGTGGAGGGACAAAATAATAATAGTTGTAATCGCAGCTTATTATAAAAGAAAGAACATTATGGGTCTTAAAATGGTCCTTCAAAACGTGAAGGTAACTTTTAGCACTAAAATAGTATCAAAGGACATTGGGGACGCGGTTATCGTACGACCTAATTTAGTGAGTTTTAATTTTCCATCAAAAGAAAGTAATAGAGAAAATAGTCAAATGAGCCCCTAACGTTTGGCCGAAATTCCAACTGAACACTCAACCTTTGCGGGATCCTATTACCCCCCTGGACTAATTTAAAATAGAATATATTGCTCCCTAAATGCTGAGGTGGCAAAGAAAGTGTATCTCACTCTCTCAAAGAGAGTGAGAGGCAAAAATAAATTATTAAATTTTTATTTTTATAAGTATATTTTATTTAATATTAACTTTTTGAATTTTTTAAATCTTTTACTTTCGTTTTTATTTTCTTTTTCACTAAAACATTCTCCTCCTACAAATTTTCATAGCCGTCGCCGCCGACCCTCCACCGCGGAGCTCCGGCAAAACCATCCAAACTCACTGCCGCTACCCTTTTCTCCTCCTCTTCTCTCTCTCCCTCCTTTTCTCCATCACCACCGCGAACTCATAGCTCCGGCGAGCTTCACCCCAAACTGCTCTGGCGAGGAGCCTCTCTCATCTTATTTTTTCCCCGACCAACAAAGGACCCCAACTCCGGTGAAGTATAACACCCCCAGCCACCACAACGGCACCACCAGCCCCCATCTTCACGAACCCTCAACAATTCCTTCTACCAAAGTGTTCAGTAAAAAAGAATCCAAATTTTATAAATGAGTATGGAAAGAGTTTCCAAGACTCAAGCTTTTCCCCTTGATTGGGAATTTTTCTTTCCAGATTTCCCAAATCAAATTTAAAAAAAAAATCCAAAAATCTGAAAATCCAAAAAAAAAAAAAAAAGTTTCACTGTTTGAATTTTGAAATAAAAAATCTCCACTCTTGTTATTGTTTGTAAACTTGGAGAACTCCTGGAAGTCAAAATTGGTGGAAAGCCATTAAATCACCATGGGAAGCCATTGAGGTTAAATCACCATGGGAAGCCATTAAAGAAAGCTTCAAAGCTTGGCTTGAAAATTGAAAAATTTCTTGAACCCAAATAGAGTTGTATGAACACAGGTTGAATTCTGGAAAAAGACTGTATGATTGAAAATGAAATTGAATGTGTGTGTGTGTGTGTTAATGGAGGAAAGGTTCTCACCTATGGCTTTGGTTGGTGTTGGAGAAGAAAGAGATTTTTAATTGAGGAAAGAAAAAGAAATTAAAAAACGGAATAATAGATCCAAAAAAAAAAAGTTAATTGAAATTTCCAAGTGTCAAGCGTGTGCGCTTCACCAGCAAACACATATGTGGGTGTGACTTTTTAGGGGGATAAACATTCTATTTTAAATTAGTCCGGGGGGTAATAGGACTCCCGCAAAGGTTGAGTGTTCGGTTAGGATTTCGGCCAAACGTTAGGGGCTCATTTGGCTATTTTCTCTAAAGTAATACAAAGTGGATGTGCACTTGACCTTTTTCAAAGTGATGTTGAGGTAGGACATAAAAATATGATAAATGTCAAAGCACAATAATGAGCCTATAATGAAAATTTATGAACCACGTAAAAATGATTTTATAGTCCATTCCTTGAAGATAATGTGACTTATGGTAAGCATCGTTAATGCTCACCATTCTTAATATATAGTGAATGCGTCAAGATGTGATAAAAATTATGAATAATGATGTGCTCATGTATGGTTGGATAAATACTACAATCCACATTTACGGAAGGTTTGAGAGAAATAGAGAAATTTATTTTGGCATAATTAGTCATTGATCGCGTACTTTTAGTACATCACAAATATTGTAGCATGTCTTATCATGAACTACCAAAGGGCAAAGGCAATTAATAATTCTTGCATGTAAAGGTTTTGGCCATGACCAAAATGAATATTATCGTGTGGCCGCAGATATGTCATTGGGCACGTACGTATGGTATGTCAAAAATATTTTGTCAGCCCTTATAAAAAATTATTATAGGTAAAAGTAAAGAAGAAATGTGTCTTGCCTGTGATAATTTTGACCATGACCATGGAGGAGACATTCACCATATGTGGATGGTATCATAAAATATTTGGTAATACAAAGTTAATTGAGAGCTCCGAAAGAGCTAATTTGTTACTATCAGGAGGAATGAAATTGTACAATATTGGTGTCGTAGTAAGTCTTGAAAAAAGAATTATTAAGTTTGAAAGGCATTGGCCAATAATGAATTATATTGAGACTATCATATTACGCATTCAAAGCGGATTATAAATATTTATGTGAAAGGTTTGCGCCTTTTCTTCCTATTTGAACTACACAAATATAAACATGATGATGGAATCACATGCGATAGTAAACTAGAAGTTTATTAAAAGAGATATCAATTAGCATGTGATACGAAAATAATTGAAAATTCATGTATTTATATATTGAAGAAATAGAAAATTATTCACCAATTCTCATGTGTTACTTGTTCTCATGACAAATTATTATATTGTACCAGCTAAGTTGGGATTGTATCCCCTGATTTTTTAAACATATAAAAGGTGATATATATATATATATTGGCCCAGTCACCAAGAGCTTCCAACTTTATATTGTGCATTCTTCTGTTGGAAGAATTTATCCAAACATGCTAGACTAGGGAGTTTTAGCTATTTATCATCCATCTTCTGAAGTGATTCCAAGGATATTATAGGCCCTCTACCATTGAGCTAAAGTCCCTCATGCGAGCCTGGGTCACGATAAATAGAATTCATACTATGTTCATCCAGATACTAATTATCAAGAATTTGATCAAAACAATGAACAAACATTACAATTAAGGAACTTATTTTCTTCACCAGGACACTGGTTGAGTATGATTCCAATATCTGGTTCCAGAAAGAGACGGGATTATTGTGGAAGGAGATACAAACAAGCAAGGATAGAAATCACTGTTACCCCAGCAATCTCATAGTCATGATATTTTCAAAGAAATTTAGAAAATGTATACTTACAAAGTCAAAATCAAGCTTTTTGCAGGTGCCGGCAGTGACACTAGCTTCTCATGAAGCAAAATTACTGATGCAACTACAAGAAGTCCAACCACAAAAGGGTAAAAATTGTTTGTTAGAGAAAATGATAGAAATTCTATCTTCTTCACTAACACACACGAAAATTAGTAATCTTAAGAGGAGCATACTTCCTATCTCCCTGATTTGCATCAACAGGTAGACAATAACAAACATGCATTACACACTGTTACTAGTAAATGCAAGATCACAGAGGAAAAGTGTCTATTCACAATAATGTGTGTTCACCTTAAGTTCGATTTCAGTATTTTCCAGTCTCGACTTCGACTTACATATACTCGTATAGTAAAGAATTATTATTTTGACTTTTCAAGACATGTCTCTTTGTTCAATTATATCATATTTACATCTTACACATGTAGAAATATTAAAAAGAAAGTATAAGCAGTTCCATTCGTTAATCAGCTACACAAAAAGGACATTTCAATCAACATAGGGTAGTCAAAGTTCCAAAGTCTTAACAACATCAGCCAATCCTCTGTTAGTAAAAAAATGGCATTAAATGAGATGTGATATGTAGTTTTATTATACTAATACGATTTTATATATTCGTTATTAATGATATAATATATATGGATTGTATATTTTATATATATCGGTACGGTATCCGGTATTTCTTTTTATAAATCAATAGATGCATAAAAAATATCGCAATATCGAAACCGCGGTACCCAAAATTTCTGTTTCGGTATATGGTAATTCAATATCTACGAAAGTATGCACACTAGGGTCTACAAGCCTACATGTGTATCATGCATTCACTAACTGACATCTCATTTGGTGCCCTCTACGGTAATCACAATGATGCAAGCTTTGTTCTGAGTAAAAAATCCATCGTAAGCAAGGAAACAATACAGTGGACATATTGAGCATGATGGTTGGTTTGCAGGTAAGTCTATCTCAGTAAATAAGCTTTTCCAATGCTTTGTATGTTGACGCACACATTGTTGAAGTTATTATCAATCATGAATGTTACTGCTCCCACTTTGATTACATTTTCTCTTGCTCATTTACCATGAACAAATCTTTTATGGTTAACAGTCTTCACACTTTCCCAAACTTACTGCCTGAATTCAAATTTTCTACTTGCTCTCTGCACATTTTATTGGCTATACATGTAAAATTCTAATAGAGAGGTGAGCATTTAATTCTTCACTTTTTGGTTTAAATCTCAAAGGTATAGGGTTCAATTTGGAACAGTTATTTTAATCTTCTTCTTCCAATTCTAAGAAAGTTTTTGTTGATCAAGACATGGTAAACCTGCCCTTTCTCTATGGCTGAACTTTGGAATAATATCATAAAGGACCACAGTCCAGAAGCCCACTTGATAAAAAAAAGAAACTCTGTTTGGGTACTTACACCAAACTAGTAATGACAAGGGACAAAGGAAGTAACAAGTAAAAAACTAATAAGGATGTGCGATACAGCCTCAAATGTATATTCCTAAGTAGAACATCAAAAAGCTTTCTGAAAAGCCATTATGAAGCAGCATGCCTATTAGTATAACAATATCCACCAAATGCATGTCAAAAGTTGCTTTACGGTTGAATGTCAAAAGCAAGATCACACAGAAAGGAGTGTTTATCCACACCAATGTCCTGTGCATCAACTTAGTCATCCTTTTTCAGTTTCAACTTTGCTTCGACATCGCCACTGTAAGGAGCTACGTGGTATGCATATTGCTGCAGAACAGAAAAGAAAACCATCTCCACGCAAATTAAAACATTCTGAATGGCTTCCTGAAGGTGCTCCACATCCAACCAAAAATGGTGAGATTTGATAACGCCCAACGCAACTAGAATTTTAACCACCAACCCCTGCAAAAGACCGAGATGAATAGTTTATTGCATAAGTGATGCTAAAAACATATTTCAGTCAAGCAAAACATCAAACGGAAAGAGGCTTCCTTACAGAAACAACACAATAAAGAACAAATACCACCTTTTCGAGAAGTTGAAAGAACTTTAATAGTAATGGCATGGAAGTAAAGAGGGTGTTAACAGGATTCAACTTTTTAATGGTGTAGTTTTTGTATCCTTTACTTGATGACTTGCTTGCTAGCAGGACTCTTTTTTTCTTTTTCTTTTTTTTTTTTGATAAACTAGAAATACCCAGAGCCAGTGGCTCATGATTTTGATACTCGGTGGATAATGGATCCGCCCTCACACAATGGGTATCCAGCAATCAAACTTCAGAGGAGATGACTGGTAAAAGAGTAAACAGTTATCTACTCCTAATGACGTAACCTTTTAGAGGAGGGTGGAGGCAGACATGTTGAAGACCTTTAATTCTCAATTGTTTGAACAGATAAAATGTGACAGCCCAATCCCAGAACCCTTCAGTGTGCCTTATAAACCCAAAAACTTCAAGGCATTTCGACATCTTGTTGTCGAAATAATGAAACCAAGTCCTCTATATAGAAAACATTTTCCCAAGCTACAGATAAACCTAAAAGTACATAGATGGTACAGTGTCCCTTGTTGTGTTTTGGTTCCATTACTGGGTTGCACACGCATAAAGAGGATAGCAGTAGAAGGTTTGGCATGAGGCGAAACCAAATGAAGGTGTTCCCAGCTAATAAGCAAACTCTATGCCCGTTGCCCATCCCACTCCCACATCACAAAGACACAGAATGAGGAAACAGCATTGGAGGAAGTATTCAAATAAAAAATGCACAAACTTCCACGTCGGTAAAACAAAATCTGAAATTAGTCAAAGTCCTTCGATATATAGCTGGTAAGAGAAGTCCCTTGATGGGTTTGGCTCCATTGCATATGGTTTCAATACATACAACTACAATGAGTAATCGAAAGCTTGCGAATAAAGCAAATGTATGTCCCCTAAACTTCCTGTAGGCAAATCCAAATCTTTAATACCAGCTAGAATTGCAGTAAACACTAATGTTTTTTCAAGCCTAACATACCAAACAACAAAGAAAATAACCTTCTCAAAAAACTCTTTCCAGGCATATCCTAACAACGTCCCTTGAAGATCATCGCGGCCTTGTGGGCTGCTGATCATGTGTATATTTTTAAATGACAAGTAGCTGAGTAAGCTTTCCCGCATCTTGATTAATCCAACTGGCAGTCTATCTGCTATAGTGCATAAGCACATGTACCGGCCCAACTGAGAAAGCAGATAAGCTTTGCACTTTGTACTGCGGATTCGAACCTAGAATCTCCAGCTTGTTACTCTTACACCTCAACCACTCAATCCTGCCCTTGGGACTACGGCTGCTATATCCTTATGCTGCGCCTTTAGATTACAAATATTTTCATCTTTTCTTTCAAATCACGCTTTTAAAAACGAAAAGCAAAGAAAGCGACAACTGACAGGACCGTAGAACTTAACACAAAATAAATATCATTAAATAATTTTATAATGCCATTAAAAGATAACTATGATAATCAAATTAAATTTCAATGTTTAGTTGATTAACCGTAAAAAGGAATTAATCTGCAGTAATCAAGTTTATCATTCAATTGCTTCAGCTACTGTACTTAGAAGGTAGAAAGATAAGTCCAAAGTGAACATTTCTGCAAACTGCATCGCTTCACCCACGAGCCAACAACCCCTCGTTTCATAGTAGAAGCAAATGAATCACATACTTCGAAGAAAAAGAACAACAACAACCCAGTGAAATCCCACAACGTGGGGTCTGGGGAGGGTAGAGTGTACGCAGACCTTACTCCTACCAAGGTAAGATGGCTGTTTCCGAAAGACCCTCGGCTCACTTCGAAGAAAAAGAAGAAAAAAGTAAATTTAAAAGAAAAATAGACATAGAAGTTGTAGAAGAGGAAGTGTTACAAATTCAAGAAGAAAAGAAGACAACAACGACAATGAATTGATCAAGCAGGGGCAACAAATAATCATAGCAGTCAAATACCAAATGACCCTATTTATTCCCTCCGTTTTCTCTTTTTACCCCGGTTTTTTATTCAAATTCAATAAATCAAGAGAGTTTGTAAAGCGCACATTTCTGCAAAATGCATCTTTGCTCCCACGAGCCAAACAACCCTCCATTCATATTAAAAGTAAATAATTAAATAAAAAGTAAATTAAGAAGAAGAATAGAAAGCAAAGTTGTAGAAGAAAAAGCAGTACAAATTCAAGAAAAGAAGACAACAACGAAAATGAATTGATGAAGCGTAGGTGAAGAATAATCTTAGTAGTCGAATACCAAATGATCCTATTTTTTCCCTCACGATCCTACAACATATGGCTCTAAGCAACGAAGTGATGGTTTTCAATAACATTACTTTCAAGCATAAAAACTGGTGGCCACCTTATCAAAAAAAAAAAAAAAAAAAAAAAAAAGGGAAAAAGCTGATGGCTCTTCTTCAAATAAAATATGAGAAATTGCTCTAAAGATTCTAGTGTGTCATATGCTTCTCAGCTAAATTTGCTAGACCTCATCTACTTTTCATATTTAATAAATTCATATTATGCCATCAAAAGATAACCTCCTCCAATACCTGTCTTGTCCCTTTTTTTTCTTTCCGATTTTCTGCTTCCAATTGTTCTAATTCAGTACGACTTTCTAAAGAAGAATTTCCAACATAGTCATATAAAATGAATATATGTAAAACAAACCCTTGACCAAAATTACAGGAGATGGGTGAGGAATTTTCTTTCGGCCGGGGGGTGGGGGATGAGTTGGACCTCTACCTGCCAAAAGCTGAAGAAAACAATCCCTTTGATGCAGATGAACTTTGAAACTGGTTTGTGTGGCTGCAGTTCCTTTGAAAAAACATGATAGAAAACAACCAAAGAGTACATGGCCACTGTGAATGAAATATTGAGAATGATGGTAAACGTCCAGCTGAGCCAACTCGGATATAACCCAAGAATCTGTAACGTGATCATCAAGATAGAGCATGCTGGACGGATGATAACAAATTGCCATGTCCAATGCTTCATAAGTTTCAGTGTCCGGTGATCTAAGTGGGCAGTACGAGGCTGCAATTGGCAGAAAGAATATTAGTTCAATTCACCATACCAATACTAATTTATCAATCATTCTAATGAAATAAAGTAAGAAAGGCATAAGCTCAATTGAACAACTGCCAAAATTAGGAAGACAAACTTCAACCTAATTTCTCACATCAGCCACATTATAAGAAAATTTACATAAGCTATCAGTACTTGAACTCCAAGCTTAGACAGCATATCAGTACTTAGACTGGATCTGATAAATAATTTCTTTAGGATTTGCAGTCATAATTATTAATCGGTTACATTAGGCTAATAACTCAAATAACTTGATAAAGTACATTAGGCTAATAACTCAAATAACTTGATTATCTATCTTAGACGACTAGAACCATGGGCTTCAAAACAAAAAATAAAAGATACTGGGGCATGGAGTTTTCCTTTCACTAAAGGAGGAAAGTGAAATAGTGACTAGATCCAAGCACAATGGTTATCAGATATAAATACATGAATGCATTATTATCTGGCACATATATTAAGAGAAAAGGTGAAGCATAAGTATAATCACACCTGAAATAGAGTCATTGGAAAGGAATGATGAATTTCCCTCCCTTTGATTTCATCAGGCACAATGTTTTTGCTGATGGATATATTCAAATAACTATACATCAGGGCCAAAAATTTGGCGATTGCCTGCAAATAAAACAACATCAAATTCTAGAAAACAAGCTGGAAACCTTTTTTGCTGTTAATGACACGATATAGCAACTTACCACAGCCTCATAGCATTCTTTAACTGAGTCTAGAAACATGAAAAATGCTTTGCTTCCACGAATATCTAACAAGCCCACAAACGAGTCAATGGCATAAAGGGGGGCCATAACTATAATCATGATTATCGCCTTTTGCTCCTTTGGATTTTTCCAATAGAAGAGGTGTTGTGACAAGAGCTGTATCGTGAAATGCATTGAAAGCAAAGCAGAAAATCCCGATCCCACCATAGTAAGCTGTGCACTGTCCATACTAGCGAAGTCCATATTTTATCAAGCCTTGCAAGAACACAGAACTCTTCCTGCATATATATTGGCGTGCACTTATTTTTCAATTATCCGATACTAGTAGGAAGTCGAGCCAGTTTGAAATGTAAATATATTGGCTGGTGCTAAAAACATGCATTGTTAGAGAATTTTTCAACTAGAGCTATATTCAGTGTTGCTAGTTCAAGGGCAATGAGAACAACAAATAAAGTTATCAACTTTATTATAATTAACATGCAACTGTTTAGCAGAATATCAAATTCAAGAAACCTAAGCTTGATATTTGAGCACCAATTTGATTTAAATATCAAAGGGACATATTATCCAAATTCAAAACCAAATCTTTAGTTAAAATACAGATTTTGCATTTCGGGAATCAAAATAAAATGCTTTCTTGAAAAACAAAAAACAACCCAAACCAATAATTAGCAAATTGAATCAATACAAAATACCCATATCCTCCAGGTCACCAGAAATTTAAGAAGACGACAAGAAAGTGATACAAAATTAAGATCCAGAGAACTTATTATCATGATAGCACACGAAAAGAAACAAGGAATTAAGCAAACATGACAGTAATCAAAGTTCTAAACAAAGAAATTGAGTGTTACAAGAGAAATTTTGCACTTACAGTGAATCAATCAAGATTAGTGAGTTGGCCGTAGTATTGTGAATCTACTTCTTATAATGTCACCTGCTTTTTAATTTACTCTCTACTTCATTCAATTTAGGCGTGTAGGATTTTTCAACTTTACTCTGGCCACTTGGCATCAAATATCATTTAAGTATTGATTTGGCCCCGGTTTGGATGAGATTATGGCTTTTGACTTATGAGATAAAACTTTTAAAATTTTTAGCTTATGACTTTTAATTTATTTTTGTTGTTTTGACTTAAAAATAAGTGTTTAAAAGTATATGTTTTTATTTTATTTAAATATTATAAAAGTGCTTAAAAATTATTTTGGCTTAAAAGTGCTTAAAATAAGCCAATCCAAACAGGCTCTTAAATATTGATTTTAAGAATGGAGTATAAATACGCGTGGTTCTGTTTTGTTGTGGCTTTTACCTTGTTACTTTGATTGGATTTATTTAACTTAAATAAATGGGTGATAATTTTATGATAACCTTAATTTGACTTCAAAAATAAAGTTCCTCAATTTTGACCAATAAATATTCTTAATATTTTAAGTTAATTGAGTTTTTAGATACCTATTTAATCTTTTACATTACAACTTTTGTTTTCTTACTTTTTTAATAGAATAACTTTTTTTATTTTGTTTCTAATCTAAATTATGAGCTTACTTATTGAACAAGAATTATTTTTGAAACGTATAAGTTAATGACGTCCAATAATGAAAAAAAATGAGCATAATGAAAAAATTTAGATTAAAAACTAATTTGGCCGTATCAATTGTAATAACAATCTAAACTCAAATTGTAGCTACACAACTGAGAATAAAAGAGAATGAAAACTTTGTAAAACATATACTCACTGCAAATAATATATAAAAAGTATTTATTAAAAGTGTAGGTGGATTTTATGACAAATCTTAAAATATTATCTATGCATACTTAAATGAATTACAATTGAGAAAAAATTTCATTGATGACAATTAAAAGTCAAAATTTCTTGTATGAGCTTTTAAAATTCTAGCAAAACACCTACGTACAAAAATAAAATATCACATAAAATATATAAATGTGTTACGAAAATTGATAGAAAATGTCAAGGAAAAAATATACATTGTGTAGGATATTAGGGGAAAATTGTCTATTGTGTAAGTTGAAGAGGAGTTTGATTTTTAATGCAAAATTAAGAGATATAAATAATTTTTACCCTAAATAAATTGACAGGACAAAAAACGTGTATATAGTTAGTGTAATTTGACATTTTCTACTAGCTTATGTGTTTCAGACTTTCAGTCTCTATGTCAACAATCACTTACTAGAAAATTACCCATAATTATCTTTTAAATAGTGTAACATTTTTTTGCAAAATCAATTTATAGAAGTTAATTTAACTCAATTGAGTTTGGTTTTAGCGTGATTGATTTTGATTAGGTCAAAATATAACTGGATGTGCTAAAGTCAATATACCTGCATTGTCAATCTAATATATATATATATATACACATTTCAATATACTTTAATTTGTAGTAGAATGTCAGTTACTAATATTAACAGGTTACATAAGTTTTTGTAATAGAAATTTACCTATAATCGCCTTATAAAAAGATCTTACACTTTCCTTGCATAAAACTTGTACCAATTTTTTTTTTTTTGGTCAAAATTTAAAACGATATGAATATGTATTCATGCTGACAAAGAAAAAGAGGTAAACATCCTACTATAATGTGTATAATTGCACTGATTGTTACATGGGAAAAATGGCTAGTATCCTAGTATAATGTATAAATTTGCACTGATTGTATTTAAAGAGTTTAACTAATATACATAACGCAATTTTTTTTTTTTTTTACACAATCGGGTAATATGTACCGTCAATAAAAATAGGTACCCCTTAATTTGTTACCATCCTATGTTCCTAATTTTTAGTTTCGTTTATTTTCTTCCTCTTTAACACTTCCTCTGTAATTTCCCCTCTCTACCCTTGACCCTTCTATAACTCAGAATGACAAGATCTTTAGATCTGCAGAATCAAGTCCTAACACAAGCTTAGTCAAATTTGGCGTTTTAAAAAAAAAAATATATGGGGTAGGTGAAGGGCAGATGAGGGAGAGAATTACAAGACGGGAATCGAACCCTCACCAACGAGGTCATAATTAAGGTAGCTTGGTAGAACGCTCACGTTGGGTACTGGATTTTGGTTATAATTTGATGACAAACCATCTTTGGATTAGAGCTTTTTGTTAAGCTTCTATGCGTGTACAATTAAATTAAAGGGATAAACTTATATAAAGAGGAGTATACCTTTTCCAATATGTATTTCTTTTGATGCCGATGTTAATAGAATTGCAGGAATCCAAGAGAATTCGAGTAATTCAATGCTAATACAGGAGTTACCTAGAGATAACTTGAGTTGATTAGCTATAGAAATGGAAGAAAAGAGATGGAATAGAAGTAGAATAGTATTTCTGTATTGTATTTTCATAAATGTCTCTAATAGAATGTATTACAAGTATTTATAGGAAAGGAATCAATGAACTAACAACTGATTACACCACCAAAGGATGTGGCGCAGCAGATGAGGCTGCTCCACCCTTAACTAGAGGTCTCGGGTTTGAGCCCTGGGAATGGAAAAATCCTGGGTAGGGAGCGCTTCCCTTAGAATGGGGCCCTACGCGGCGCGAATCCGAATATAGTCGGGCTTCAATGCGGGTACCAGACACCGGGTGGGAAACCACAAAAAAAAAAAAAGGAACTAACAACTGATTACAACTGTCTACAAGTCATTTGACTGAATTACCCAACTAATAATTCCTAACAACCTGCTGACATGGCTAACTAACTAATGGAAACAGTTAACTACCTTTTGAACTTCAACTACTAAAGACTGATTCATGCATCAGCCGATTGATGTATACTTTCAGTAAAAGATTCCTACGATTTCAATTAGTCTATCAGCTTTCTTGTATCCAATCTCAACCTCTTCACACATTGCAATGTTTTTATTTAAATCTTATTGATATACAGATAATAATCATAAACATACTCTTTCAACATGAATAAGGGGTCATAACGCTATAACTTTTTCTTCAACAAATGCTGGTTCTTGCTTTAATAGTTTGAAACAACAAATGAATTGTAAAAATGAATGTCATGAAAACAAAGAAAAGAGCTGATGAAATACTTGGATTTATTGGTAAATAAGATCATAATTCTAAACATATTCCGGTAGAATAAATACTAACATAGAGTTCAAGGTGCCTTATATTACTACTTTCCTTATGTAAAAATCAGATGTTAAAAAAGTGAAAATATTTGAAATTTATTGGTTATAGGCTTAAAAGTTGCCTGATTGTGTAAAAAAACTTTACACCGTCGGTGGATATTAGTTAAACTCATATTTAAAATAGTATATATACAACCTAAATTCTTTACATACTTGGTCCCCCATTTTCTCTGATTCAATAAAGCGTTATCCAACCGCATAGCTTCTTGAATTTTGACATTTCTCTTGTTTTATATCTTGTAGCCTAGTTCTTGAAATATACTGGGCTTTATCAGTACTAGAGACATCACTTGAATCCAATATTGGTACATAGTCATCATCACCTCTGGGTAAAAAACTAAGAAAGATTCATCATTTTCAATGCCAACACCTACTAAGGACAATATCATCCTTACAACAATTATTGGTCCAGAATAATAACTGGATGTTATAAAGTCAGTGCTCTGTTCTTGCTTGTGACCATCCAGCTGAATTATGGAAAGAAAGAAATTGTTAGTAATAGTTTTGTCTATGGTATTAGTTTTTGAAGGCTATTATATTGAAAGCGGGGCTTCAACGACAGTAACGTATGATCACAAGGCATTGGTTATTGATGGAAAGAGGAGAATTTTGCAATCAGGTTCAATACATTATCCAAGAACTACCCCTGAAGTGAGTATTATCTTCTTACTTCTTAGATTATACTAACATTACTATATGGCACATTATGTGATATGGTTTTAGGGTGTTTTCCTGTTGAATGTAGATATGGCCAGAGATCATTAGGAAGGCTAAGGAAGGAGGATTGAACGTGATTGAGAGTTATGTTTTCTGGAATTATCATGAACCTGTCAAAGGGGAGGTATGAACTTCTTTCAATTTTGGTAAACAGCTTTAAATGCAACTTTTCATTAATAAGAGATTACCTGTGTTGAAGTGTTAACAGAAAATCTGATTGTTCATTCTTATGATGCTCACAGTTGGTATTTACTGTACTTCAGTTTTGCTTCAAAGCTTCATATAATATTGGACAGAGATGAGCCTAAATGGAGCGCTATGGACAGTGAGGATTCATATAGTTGTTTAGTTTGATGTTTCACTACAAAAGAAATCGTTAAGTAGCTAGTAGAAAAGCTTTTCTGATGCATAAACTGCCACTAGGTTCATGTACTTCTTGGTTTATATTGTTTGCTTTTTCTTTATTGCTGCAAAAAATTGCTAGCTTGCTGCATAGATGATAAGGTTTTCATGGACATTTACATGCTATAGCATGTTATGTCTTTTTCAGCTTCTTATGATACTCTTGCTACTTGCCTTAGCTTTTACGAAATGTGATTTGGGTCTAGAATACTCGGTTTCTGGTGCTTCTTCATATTCAAACTTTTATTTTCTCATCTCTGAATGCAGAATATCTATCTATTTAGCAACTCATATAAAGTTGTGTTACCTCATCTGGGACAAAGCGGTTTGTTAGACATATAGAGCAGTGTATAGTAGTCTCGTGACTCGTTGCATATTGCTGTAGTTAAAAATTTCTCCTCTCATTTTCTCCATAAGTAATTATACTTCCAACTACTACAGTACTACTTCAAGGGCAGGTTTGACCTTGTACGGTTTGTGAAGACAGTGCAAGAAGCTGGCCTATACGTGCATCTCCGAATTGGTCCATATGCCTGTGCTGAATGGAACTATGGGTTAGTTCATCAAGGCAAACTCTATTTTTCCCGGTTCATTGAACTGTGATAGTAGCTAAAAACTTGTTATTCTCTAAAGTTGTCAGATTCATTTCATTAACTTATTTGTGCACTTCACGGCAAAGTTTCCATATATAGAAAAAAAGGCAGTGATTCATCTCCACCAGTGGATTAAGGACAAGTCATTTTCTTATTTTTATAATGCACATCTTAACGGGGTCTTAACCTTTTTGTTTAATAGCTCCGCTATTTTATCCGAGCAGGGGCTTTCCAATGTGGCTACATTTTATCCCTGGAATACAGTTTCGCACAACCAATGAACCTTTTAAGGAAAGTGTTGACTAGTTTTTTATATTTAGCTTTGGACAGCTATTCACCGTGTCCTCTTTTAGCTTTTCTGTTTTTTCTTTCAAATATTCAGTACTATTATATGTCATTAGTTGAAGAAACCTGTATTGATTTCAATGCAGAATGAAATGAAGCTCTTTCTTGCCAAGATTGTTAATCTTATGAAGGATGAGAACCTCTTTGCTACACAAGGAGGTCCAATTATTCTCGCTCAGGTTGTTTAATCCTCTCTTTTCTTTTTTGATATTTCACCATCACACTCTTTTCCAATTTTTGAATAATGGATATCTTTGTTGTATTTTACATCTTCCTCCTGGATTCTGAATAGTACACTCTTATTACTTGATAGTTAGCTATCCTCTTTTCCATTTCTTCTCTTTGCTCTTTTTTGGTGTTAATCAGTGATCTATCCACTTAACAGGTCGAAAATGAGTATGGAAATGTTGAGTGGGCATATGGAGTCAGTGGAGAACTGTATGTAAAATGGGCTGCAGAAACTGCTGTTAGTCTTAATACAACCGTTCCTTGGGTGATGTGTGCGCAAGAAGATGCACCTGATTCAGTTGTAAGTGTTTATGGTATTCATGATGGCATATTCCACCTACTACCTTACTATCCATTCCTCCGCAATCCATACTATTTGCAGTGTGTCAGAAGCATTTTCTTAGCTATTAGTAGGATATTGCTAAACTGCTGTTTAGAATAGATATTATAGTATGTTACAAAGTTCAGGCATCTCAAGACCTTTTGAACTAAATTTCCTGCTGATGTTAGTTCTGCATAAAATATCTGAGAGTAATTTCCTGATGATGTTACCATTAATAGTTTTGCTTCTTAAGCCAACAGTCAAAAGAAGGACATTTATAATTTAAGTAATAACTGCAAACATGTTGATTATGCAGATAAATACATGTAATGGATTCTATTGTGATCGCTTTACTCCAAATTCCCCGTCCAAGCCAAAGATGTGGACAGAAAACTATGTTGGATGGTAAATCTTCCTCCTTTTTACTATCCTCAGGAACTCTGACTGAGGATAGTAAAATTTCAAGGTGTTGTTTCGTTTGCAGGTTCCTTGCATTTGGTTATCCTGTTCCTTATCGACCTGTTGAAGACTTAGCTTTTGCCGTTGCACGCTTTTTTGAAACTGGTGGTACATTTCAAAATTATTACATGGTAAATGCCTCTTAATTTCCCCATGTTGTTCTTGACTCTTGTTACTTTTGGGATTTAATTCTGCCATCTTTTATATTTAGTACTTTGGTGGCACCAATTTTGGTCGAACGGCAGGAGGCCCTCTAGTAGCAACAAGCTACGACTATGATGCCCCCATAGATGAGTATGGTATGACCATGTCATAAAAATAAGAAGCAATTTGATATATATAAGCATCTCTTGAAGCTGCTTTTTAAGGTTCTCAATCTAATCAAACATACTTGATGCAGGTTTCATAAGTCAGCCAAAGTGGGGACACCTGCGCGACTTACACAAGGCGATAAAACATTGTGAAGAGTATTTGGTCAATGCAGATCCAATTCATTTGTCCCTTGGTCTGGAACTTGAGGTAAACAATACAGAGTGAGATGTCTTCCAGATTTCAGCTGTTTAATAGATTAAAGGTAGATAACACTAAAAATTGAATCTTAACCCAACTTCATTTCTACAAAACGTGAAGAAAATGGACCTGATGCCTAACTCAGCCCTAGAAGCTAGCTAAAAGAGAACATATAAGAAAACTTCAGCTCATACACTTAACCCTGGGATTCTAACACTTCCTGCACTGCTGTGGGCTGGATATATAATTTTTCATCATTAGAGTGATCTGAATTAGCTTTTTGCCAGCCAATGAATATATTCTTTAATGTTGGATAAATGTCACTTGTTCTTTTAATTGTGACACATCAGAAATGTCTGCCAGGCACATGTATATTACAAAACCTCCAATGACTGTGCAGCCTTCCTTGCTAACTATGGTAACAGTTCAGATGCAAATGTTACATTTAATGGGAAGTCATATTTTCTTCCTGCTTGGTCTGTTAGCATTCTTCCAGACTGCAAGAATGTCATATTCAACACGGCAAAGGTACTGCTTTCACATATGTACATTAATTTTTCCTACTCACAATGTCGCGTTTTATCTGTTTGGAGCATCCCCTCTATGATTTGGGTGCTATTATGGCATCGTATGAGCAATGATATATTTCCACGGTTAACCTTTATCTATTATCTGGTCCACTAGAAATGCATAGAATATCCTGATCACCTTGCTTATAACATGAAACTATGAAAAAATAACTCATGCTTAAGAAGCTTTATTGAAGTGTATCTATCTTACAAAAGTTTTTCCCTTTGCTCATAATGGAGAAAGGTTGTTTCACAAAAAACAACTGGAAGTGCAGAATTTACTCACAACACAGTTACAATTGAAAATTCCATGGAGTCAGATCCTTGGGGCTGGTACAAAGAAAAAGTTGGTATTGGGAATAATAATTCATTTGCAGCATCACACTTACTGGAGCAGATAAATACAACAAAAGATACCAGTGATTTCCTTTGGTATACTACAAGGTAATTAATTAGTTTTCCTTCACCTATCGGTGCTATTTTATATTTCTATACTAAAGAATCTGATTGGGGGATTGATAGTCAGTGAAGATGATAATATTTGGCTTCCACGAGAAACTAAAGGGCATACCCATATTCTTCATTTGTTAAAATAAATTGATAATCTTGGTAGAGCGGTTTATTTTATTTTGTTAAGATCCCAAGCTTGGTTTCTCTGGTTTAGTCATTTGTCCGATACAATAAGCTCTTTACTTCATTGATGTAATATCCCTACGTTGTTTTTTCTTTCTGTTGCCAGTATAAATGTGGAGGAGAACATTGAGAAGAGAAAAGTAAAAGAATTGCAGTTAATTATTGGAAGCTTAGGACATGCAGCTCTTGTTTTTGTAAACAAGAAATCTGTGGGTAACTATCTCATCTAATTTCTACTTCCTCAACCGTGTTTAATAACTTAGAAATTCCAACGTGATCTTAACAGCAACGTGAAAGTGTACTTTTCTGATAGATTGAGTTTTTTGATGGAGCTGTTCATACATGGTATTAGAGCATGTAAAAGTCCTAGTTCACCTATATGATAGATAAAGCTCTGGATGAGGTGGTTCATGCAACTCAACAGAACCAAGAAGAAGACTAATATACCTAATTTTACCTTCAGCATTCCATTAAGACTACATAGAAGTGCTTCTTATATAAAGATTATTCTGTGATTTGAGATGGTATCTCAGACACGATTTTGATTTTCTATCCGGAATTGGAATATGGTTCCATTATGAGTGCTAAGATAGCTGACCATTAAATCTCTTTTGTATTCAGCATCTGCAAGCCTCCATGTCTATCATGCATTCACTAACTGACATCTATTTGGTGCCTTCTTCAGGATTTGGCTACGGTAATCACGATGATGCAAGCTTTGTTCTAAGTAAAAAGATCCATCTTAAGCAAGGAAACAACACAGTGGACATATTGAGCATGATGGTTGGTTTGCAGGTAAGTCTATCTCAGTAAATAGGCTTTTCCAATACTTTGCATGTGGAAACTCATATTATTTGCTTGGTTACATTTTTTCTTACTCATTTATTATGTGATTCACCAGAACTATGGGCCGTGGTTTGACATCTCTGGAGCAGGGGTATTTTCTGTTATCTTCAGCGATTTGAAGAATTCCAAGAACTTTTCTTCTACAGAATGGATCTACCAGGTTCTTGATGATTATTTTAACATAAATCTTTTTTATTTTGCCATGCTATCCCGTCTTAATAATTTAACTTTCTTGTTTAAATATGATTTCAGCTTCCTAACTATTATTCTAGAGGTACAAGTAATTCAAATGCCAAACAGAAAATCTATTTGAGTACTTAAACCAAACTAGGTAATATGATAAGGGACAAAAGAAGTACAAGTGAAAATCTAATAAAGATGCGTGACAGTGCCTCAAAGGTATCTTCTAACAAGAACATTAGAAATATTTTTGAAAAGGCATAATGAAGCAGCATAACATTATCCACAAAATTCATGTCAAAAGTACGATGTGATTACACTCAGACTACTTGGAAGTCCAGTACAAACAGTTGTGCTTTACAGGAAGAAAGTCTATAATTTTAGCTTCTGATAACTGAGAGTTCTCCTTACATACTAGCTGAGGTCAGCACATCTGCTGCAACCAAAAAGATAGAAAGGGCAATAGTTGAGTTATATTTTGTCAACTGATTGTGGAAATACGTCCTACAATTTCATGGTCATCCTATATTTGCAAAAACAAGCTTACTAAGGACAGAATAGATGTTGATTGCAGGCTTTCTTTTTCTTTTTGCGGATTCTCTTGGGGGTGGAGGGGGTGCTTTATATTCTTCTCTGTAAATTTCGAAAGGTTATGACTTTGTTCTAATAAGATCCTAGGATAACTCGAGACTTTGCTTATTTTTCAGGTAGGACTTGAAGGTGAGTATCTTGGACTTGATAAAGTTAGCCGTGCAAATAGCTCGCTGTGGATTCAGGGGAATTCTGTCCCAATAAATCAGAGTTTGATATGGTACAAGGTGTGTAGAATTGCTTGTATTTCTGCTTCACTAGTCCTTATGTCAACTGCTTATTATTAGGTACCTTATGAGGAGTAGAGTGATAGTTAATGCCTATGCTGGTGTGTCTCTCCATTCCCCACTTCCCATTATAGAAGGCAAGGGTGGTCATTAGTTCCTTCTTGTATATGTCCTCAATGCTATTTTTGCCTTTAATCTCTTGCATGTAGTCCCTTTATTTGCAATTAGCATCTGATGAACATAGGTAATATGTTACATCTGTTGTATCTTTTGTCTTGATCTCTTATATCCAGGTTAGATTTTCTCCTCCAGAAGGAACAGGTCCTGTATCACTAAATCTCTCCAGTATGGGTAAAGGTCAAGCATGGGTAAATGGGCAGCATGTAGGGAGATACTGGTCGTCTTATCGTTCACCCTCAACTGGTTGTTCCGATAATTGTGACTATAGAGAGCTTATGATTCATGGAAATGTCTGAAGAAATGTGGTCAACCTGCTCAAGTGTTGTGAGTAGATAGAAGCGGCTAGTGCATTTTACTCTTGATGCCTTGCATCGTCATGATCCTTCTTGCAAATTGATCTGACTAAGTACTAACCATTAACGCTTCATATAGGTACCATGTACCGCGCAGTTGGGTGTGTGTGCCTGGAAAGAACCTGCTTGTGCTGCATGAAGAGCTTGGCGGTAACCCTTCAAAAATATCTTTCTCTACAAGATCTGGGCAAACAATTTGTGCTCATGTATCTGAGTCGGATCTTCCACCCGTTGATATTTGGAGGCCAGATAAAGATCTTACATCTCAAGAACCTTCATTGCGACTGAATTGTGAACAAGGATGGACTATTGCTGCAGTTAACTTTGCTAGCTTTGGAACTCCTCAAGGAGATTGTGGCGCATTCATTCAAGGGAGTTGTCATTTAGATGTGTTATCAATAGTTCATCAGGTAATATTACTAGCATTTCTTCATTTTTTTTTTTGCATCTATTAGTGATGACCACAGAAATTTCCCATGTACCACTCAAGCATTGTCATTAGAGCTCGAACTAAGCCAATGTTATGTAAACCTTATCACTGAATTGTTAAATACCACCTTAATTGAGGGAATGAGTTGTAATCTCCTTATATTAACTTGGACAATCCTCCTCTCATGACCTAGAATTTGGGGTTAAGTCCCAAGGTTCATTTTCTTCACATGCCAGATTCAAGCTAGATTTAGGATTGGGTTAAAACCCAAGGTCCATTTCTTCACAAGAATACATCACCTAACCCTTGGGGGGTCGCATAATGGTTTCTATCGGGTTTTTGGGATGCCCAATCCATAGCTTGGATGCTCGGATTCTTTTACACACCTCAATTTTGTTTTAAGTGTCAAAAGTAATCACCATTCTCGTATGTTTGGCTCTGAAATTCTTGAATGACTATGCAGGGGTGTTTTGGCAAATCAGGATGTTCCATTCCTATCACCATGGCTAAACTTGGTGACCCATGTCCTGGAGTACTAAAAAGTCTGGCTGTCGAAGCTTTCTGCAGTGCTGAATCATAAAATTCCATGGTCCTGGTAGGTGGTGAAATCATTGCCTTCTTGTCATTTTTTTCTGTTTCTGGCAATCAAAGGTAAAGGTCTGTATTATAAACCAGAGCCAGCTAGAGTGTGCAACTTGTAATCTATAATACTTCAGTATTCCACTTGTCTGATGATCCAAAAAAGTAATAAATGAAAACCTTTGCCCCCATTTTTCAGCTATACGTTCATGGCTTTTGTTCTCTTACTGGAATGACACGCACATTCATTCTGCAATCTGTATTTCGTACTTTAAACTTCGAAATAGACAGGAAATTGGAAACTACGGGGTTAAAATGGACTTGAACTAAATGTTGTAGTTGGAATTCTACTTTGAGATCTCCAGATTAAGTACTCAGCCATCCATCCCCACAGGGACCAGTAAAACACACACATCTATTTCACACGGAAAAAAGAAATTGGAAAGCAGGAGATAATAAAAAGATTTTGTCTTATTGGAATTTTACAAGTATAAAATACAAGGCGTATATGTGTCGCGGGATGCAGGGCTTTTACAGCTTATTTAACATTAAGAACAAGAACATATCTCTTTTACACATTTAGACAGTAAGCAGAATCTTCCCAATATGCTTGCTGCTTTCCATCAACTGATGAGCCTCAGCTGCTTCTGCTAAAGGGAAGTACTTGTACACCACCGGTTTCACCTTGCCTGCTGCTATTGCTGGCCAAACATTCTTCTCCACTTCTCTCACAATTTGAGCTTTGTTTTTTGCACTTCTACTACGCAAGCCAGCAGCGACAGAAAAGTCACAGATACACATAAAATCTACTGAGCGAGATCCAAAATGAGGTCCATGTCATTCATTCAAAGAAAAACTCCATGAAATTAAATTGCTTCGTGTCTTGAGCTTATTCTTAGAACTGCAGCTGCAACTGAGAACTATTGCATACCCATTAACCAACAGAATCTACATGCTAAGTCCAAGTGAATACTAGACCTTAAAGTCATCTAATGGCATGTGCAACTATATGAGTACATTCTCCGCCCACTCATTGAGCTAGTTGGGGGGAAATAGAAAGAAAGTGGAATTACAGTAGAGCGTTTTGAAATTTCCCTCTTCCAGTTCACTAACGGCATTCTTGTTTGAGTATTTGGTCAAACAAGTTCCATATCAAGCTTAAGAATATATTTCACAACAAAGTTCTAACTTTAGATATATCAGAGCACATCTATACTTACCCTGCACTGTCAGGCGTCTTGCTAACACACAGCCAAGATTTACTTGTGTCACTGTTCCTCCCATAAAGCCAATAATGAAGAGCCTACCATCAACATTAAGACTGTCAAGGTTTCGTTGGAAGTATGGACCTCCTATATTATCTAGTATGACATCAACACCTGCGTTGAACATTGATATTAGAATATGATCAATGTAAGACATGAAACGAAATTAAGTATATGATAACCATTGTACTATTCGACAGAAAAACAAATGATGCCTACGAGAAATGATTACCTTTGCCTCCTGTTTCTTCCTTGATGCGTGTGACAAAGTCTTCAGTCTTGTAATTGATGCAAACGTCAGCTCCAAGTTCTTTGCATGCAGCAAGTTTCTCCTCGCTTCCTGGTTAACAAGATTTGACATGGTTAGCTGGATGATTTCAGTTCCATAATGAGATAAGATATCATCATGAACCTGCTGTGATGAAAACTTTGACCCCAAAGCACTTAGCCATTTGAATGGCAAAGGTACCAATTCCACTAGAGCCTCCATGTATCTGAAAGTAACCCATGTAGCTATTAGTCATTTCATGTCCTTGAGCTTATTCCACGGGAATCAAGGATTTTGTGAAGATACTACCAAACGATTGTGCCAATTGACTAAATGGCTGATAATCTACAAAAAGGAACTACAGCTAACAAGAAATCGTATTAAAGAGTAGCTTTGGTCTGTCTAATCACCAGAAACGTTTCACCCGAGGAAAGCCTGCTCGTCATGAAAACTGTCGACCAAACAGTGCAAGCCACTTCAGGAAAACTAGCAGCATCTTGTAAAGAAATGCCTGATGGAACAGGTAGAACTTGTCCAGTAGGTACAGCTACTTTCTCTGCATAACCTCCTCCACCAACGAGAGCACATACCTATCAGGTGAATATTGTACATCATCAATGCACTAAATAAAATTTCCTTTAAACCAATTCATAGAAATGTGCTCTCCTAATCCACGAAAAAAAAAACATAAGAGAATAAACCTTACTCTTACTCCAGAGCAGAGGTCGTTGAGCACTCTACTCCTACTCCAGAGCCCTTACTCTTATCAAGATATAAAACTTATTTCCCCTCCTCGATACTTAATTATCTCCACTTCCACCACTACTTAATTTTACCAAATTTATGTTAAACCAAACACCACAAAATTAATAGAATATTACCCCATGGAAATATTCTACACCATACAACAACAACAATAACTACCCCATAATCCCAAACTAGGTGGAGTCGTCTATATGAATCATCTATATCCATTATGCTCTACTGGGGCTCATTTTATTTTCCAATTCTCATAAAAGGTTCTCTAATTCATAAATAATCCCTACACTGACATACAAAACTCTTAACGAAAATAAATAAATTCAAGTGCACCAACAAATGACTCAGCCTTAATCTAAAACTAGTTGGTATTTCCTTTATGGCTTTGGCTTCCTTCCTGTTCTGATCTTAGCCAAGTCCGCATAGGTTCCAAAAAATTGTAAGTAATTTAGACAATCTCAATGTTACATTATGCCATACCAAGAGCAAAACTACCAATTCAACAATACCAAATAGCAATTAGGCCTCAACCCTAGACTAGTTAGGTCTGCTACATAAATTCTTAACATCCATTCCACTCTATTTGAGCCCAAATTCAGAAGAAGAAAAAAAAAACTGACAATTTCACTAGACAAATCTTATACATTCAAGAATAAAGCTGACATCTTTTTTAAATAGAAATGTAATCAGACAAACCTGGTCACCAATTTTCCAGCGAGTAACATCCTTGCCAACAGCTTCAACAGTGCCAGAACATTCAAGACCAGGGTATTCACTATCACCTTTAGGGGGTGGGTATTTACCTTGGCGTTGAAGGGTGTCAGCTCTATTAAGTGCAGTAGCTGCTACTTTAATCAACACTTCATCTTCTTTAATTTGTGGATCTTCCACTTGTTGTAGCTTCAACACCTCTGGATCACCGGGACTTGTGATTACTACAGCCTTCATCCTTGATCACAAATTAATTTTACAGAGAGTTAACTCACTGAATTAACAAGGTTTTTGGGGTTGCTGAGAAAGTGATAATGACTATGAAGTGTGTGAGTACTTATTCGTGTCGAATTGGAGAGGCTTACACGACTTTCTTGCATACATACATACATACATATCCTTCAAGACAAATGCAAAAATCCAACCAAACCAAAAGATAACACTAAGGGTCGTTTGGTTCGAAGACACTGGGATTAGTTATGAGATTAGTTATTTTGGTATTATTTTTATTGATTGTTTAATTTGTTATATTAAAAGTAATACGCATCGCATAATCTTTAAGAAAAAGTCATTTGTTTACAAAAATACCATCCACCTTATTTAGTAGAAAAGAGATTTGAGGCACCTCAGGGCTATATTTGTCATTTTCATTGTTTTATCCTGGATAATTGATGTTGGATTGTTATTCCAGGGATAACTTATCCTTGTATTATTTTTAATATTGGGATAACTTACCTCAAAGATCTTAACCAATTAAGGGATAAGTTAGTCCTAAATATTTATCCCATGACTATTTTTCCTTACCTATCGTACCAAACGACCCCTAATAATGTTTTGGTTTGATTTGCTTTTCATTTTTCATTTTAAAACTTTAGCAAATAATTAATTACTCCATCGATCTTCTTTTTTGCGGCATTGTTTGTCTTTGCACAAAGTTTAAGAAATAATTAAAGACTTTTAAAGTTTGTGGTCTAAAACAAATCTTAAATATTTGTGCAGTTATAAATTATTTTATTAAGGGACGAGGAAAATTTTAAAGTTAAGTTATTTCTAATTATAGAATGTAACACTCTTTTTTTGACAGACTAAAAAGAATAGTTAGTTGCATAAATTGGAACAAAGAGAGTTGTACATATATATTTGAAATAGTCAATTTTGTCCCTTGAACTATTTGAAATGGTGTAACTTTACCCTCTATTTAAAATTCGTGATAAGTGCTTTTACTTGTAAGGACTTGAGCACAATTTATCTAAGACATTATAAATTACTTTAACTATTTTATGTGATAATTTTTATACTATGTCAATTTGTATAATATAAAGTCAATTTATGATATTAACTTTTCAAATTGAACATTTACTCTACAATTTCCTTCAAAACTACTATACGATCGAAATTTGAGATGACTTAAAGTTATTATAAGTAATATAACGTGCCTATTTATAATTAAATTTGATTTATTTTATTGCATCATTCTTAGAGTTAGTAAAATAAATTCATTATTATTGATATAAAAACTAATTTTTAAAATAATTATGTAAGAGATGAGAAGGTATATGATTTTATGTTTTAATGTAAAAAGTCAGTGTAAGGAACGAGAGAAAAAAAAAAGCTATATGTCATCGTTTTTTATTTGTTAAAATAGGAAGTCTAATACTAATTTTCTTATTTGTTATTATATCACTTACACATTCAAAGCAACTCCTACCCCCAAAAATAAAAATAAAACAATTCCCATTTTCAATACTTCAAGAGTAAAATTGGCTCTTTTTTTTTTTTTTTGGAACAACCATTAGTAAGAAGAATTTTTGAAGCTTTGGCTAGTTGATCGGTATTTTTGAGCTAGTTGACTAACAACAAGGATATTTTTAAGAGAGTGTTATTCGGATTTCGAGATTCAAATAATTTTACCATAATTTTTTAATGTCTTTTAAATATTTTGAATTATCAATTATTGTGCCTTATTGTACTTTTTATGTAGTTTTTAAATATGTAAATTTTATTTCAAAAAACTTAAAGCACCATGTTCGAATTCACGATAAAAATAAAACAATTTAACTCTCAAAATGCAAATTGAGCCACATAAATTATAACATGGTCCCAATACCCGACATTTATTAGTTAAACGCCTTAATTCCCGTATTTATACAAAACAAAAAGGGAAAATAACCGTCTATTACTATTTAGAAAAAATAATTACCCGAAATAGCCCATGTTTGGAATAGTACACGAAATGGCCCTATTTGTACCCCTACTTCAAAAGCCTATAAATGTGATTCCATCAGGCTGGGGTACTGTTACACCTCGTAGTTTTATACGTGAAATCTATTAGGCATTAGTTGTTTTAAGTGTAGACCTGGAGAACTTCCTAGGATATGTGAGATTGTATGCACCTATCTCATGATTACGAGGGTTTAAGTTCATATAATAAGCTATGGAAGGCTCCGGAACCAAGCAAATCAAAGAAAATAAGTTTGTCGAAAATTTGGAAAAAGTTGACAGAATTTTGGGTCAACTTTAGAGGGGTATATCTTCAGGTATATTAGGGGTTTTAAGGTGTTTCAAAAGCCTAAAATGAAGTTCGTCGAGTCTAGTTTCCAACGCAACAAACCCTCATCGATACGACGTCGGAGTAGAGAATTATGGACGTTACGAGTTAGGCGGGAAGAGCAGGGGACTACACCGCGCGAACGCACAGTGTCGCGCGCTGCTACATGCTACAGTGCCAACCGACTCTAATCCACTATATAAGGGCTAAAACCCCTCTTTTCTCCATAATAGCTTCTAAAAATATTCTAAAAAGCTCAGTAACATATGAGAGCTTACATATAACATAAAAGTGGGGATTTTCAGAGATTTCAAGTGACGGAATACTAATCGAGGTCCGGGTGACATGTAGTCACGCTTATAGTTTTGTTTTGCGTTGGAGTTGGCTTGGATCCAAAGTAATTATTGAAAAATATTGCTATTCTAACAAAGATAAGGTATGAATCTCTCTTTAATAATATTGATTTAGGAATATTTACGAGAATAAGAGTTATAATTATTGTGTCGGTGTTGTTGGCTTATAGATTGAGGTTTGAAGAAAGTTTTGGACGAAATTGTACATATTTGTCTTGTAGAATCTTGATGATGTTATTGTTGATATTGTTGGTATTGTTTGAGCCTTGTTTGGTATTTGGAGGAAGTAGATAATACAAGGAAGATGCTGCCCAAATTTTCGTAACCCCAAATTAGTCTTCGATAACTAGTACATATAAGTTGATGGGAAATATGGTGAAGGCATGATTAAAGGTGTATTTCTCAATATGTAGGTTTAGGTGAAGGGCAAGCATCGAAGTAAGGGATCCTTTGAGTGGAGGCTTGACGAATAAGGTATGTAAGGTGTTCGTTACCCTCTTTCTTTAGCACGAATCCAACTAGAACATAAAAACGAGCATTCCATAACAAATCCACTCCATTCCCATGCTTTATATTTCAATTCTTAATGTCTTGTTATTTGATTGAGTCTTAAAATATTATTTTACTTATCATCATCGATTACTTCTTTGGACTCGATACAAATTCCATACCTTATTCGGAGGCTACCGACCTTATGTCACTCCGAAAGGCCAAGGTCAGTTTATTGACTCCTCATGCATTGTATACATATATATGTATGTATTACACTATTTTACTACACCGTGCCGCGCGATAGTCTTCCGGGCATGGCGCGTAGATGCGCACACCACTACATTGGGCATGTTATGATATTGCCCCGGACGCGGGCTAATGATGATAACACCGAGCCTTAATGGCCGGGCCTGCTTCTATATATATAATCCCGAGCCTTAAAGGTCAGCCTTAAAATCATTTTTATGCATAAAAATGATTTTTATCATGCATTGCATTCGTACTACTTCTAGAGTTTCAGGTTTCGCTTATCCTTATTAATGTTACATTATATCTTACTTTGTTGTTGCTTCCTGCCTTACATACTCAGTACTTTTATCCGTCATCGTTGTCCCATTGCGCGGGACGCTCGTATTTCGTCGTTGGTGCCCCGATAGGATTATTGAGGAGCAACCGCATGGGAGCTTCCAGCCAAGCGGTGTTAGCAAGTGCCACTATTCCGGACTTGCTATCTTTTGGTACTTTTCTGCTTATGTAATATATGTTCATATGTATACTCTTAGAGGCTCATAGACATAGTGGGGTATGTAAATATTATGTATGGCCTTGTCGGCCTTGTTTTAGGTTCTTGATATTTTTCTGATAGCCTTGCCGACTTTATGATACTCGTGATGTTGTAGTGACCTTGTCGGTTCGCATTTGTACATATATGTTGGATTATCAGACATTTCTATGTTGGGCCTTTTCTGCGTGCAGGTGTTCTTTGAGTTACGGTATATGATGTTCACAGTAACCGCTAAGTCAGGTGGTTCCCGGCCAATGGGTCGGAGCCCGTCATACTCCTCGTTGGGGTGTGTTACTGGTACCTTAGATATAACAGAAGTGATAATACAATTTAAAAATGTCGTATATTGTTGTATACAAATGAATTTTCTTGGATATAAACACCTCTTATACATTATTATAAACTCTATACATTGTTATACACTTTTATACAAGGTTGATACATTGTGTACTCTAGATGTATAAAATTGTATATTGTTGTATGATATTGTATATTGTGAAAAAGTGGCTATGCGAGATGTAATTTAAAAATATGACTATGTAAATATAATTTTATATGCTAGATCTTACGTTATTAAAATTTCCCCAAACAAAAATAGTCCATCACCTCACCGCAAACTCAAGTGCTACTTAATTTGGGCTCATAACAGTTCCCTACTTTCCTTGTCCAAGTGCAATAGGGAATCTGCCACTATATATGTATCAATGGAGTTGGAGCAGCATTATCAATGGCAGATTCAAAGAGCAGAAAACGCAAGTTGCTGCGGGTTCCTCGCAAGAAGGGTTCGCTATCTATTTTCAATAATCTGACTGACGAACTCCTTAATGAAATCCTCATTAGACTACCAAGTTGCAAACAAGCAATTCGATGCAAATTGGTTTGCAAACGCTGGTTTTCCCTAATCACCTCCGATTACTTCGTGACTACCTCTGTCCACCACCATCGAAATAAGGATGAAACTATTCTCCCCTTTACTCTTCTTTTACATGATCGGGAAAATAATAGTGTAGAGTATGTAGAGTGCCCCAAACGGAAACGTGGTTTATCATCAAGCCATGTGGATTTAGGGTTTCTGCCGGATAAAATATGCTTAGAAGCATCCTATGGTGACTTAATTTTATGCTATGATGGAAGAAATTACTCTATCTGTAATATTCTGACTAGGCAATGGATTATTCTTCCCCCTTCCCGTTTAGGTATTAGTGGTGGTATTGGTTTCTTGGTTGAGCCTAATTGTGTGGATAATGTTCCATACAAGGTGTTAAAATATTCTTTTCGTGATGAATATAGGATTGACGTTGAGATTTTTTCGTCTGAGCAAGGAAGATGGACCAGATTTGTTGTTACATCTCCGCGCCGTTTGAATTACTTAAAGAGCAACACTCCACTTATTGCTTGTGGACGGATGTTATATAGATTGCCTTATAGGAGTTGTGACCATATGCCGGCTAACTTTGTTATGGCATTTGATCCATTCACAAATGATCCTGCACAAATTGTACACATTATTGATTTACCATTTGAGACTCGTGATGAACGTACCTTATTGTTATGCGGTCAATATGATTTCTTAGTGTCTTCTACATTGGGGGTGTGTCGAGGTCGTCTACGGTTTGCTCAAGTAGCTGAAAAATATGGTTTATTCCTAAGTGTATGGGAGCTTGAGGATTACAGAATGGGGAAATGGACATTGGTGCACAAGAGCTTAAGCAGACAACGACTAGGATCTGTGCTAGCTTTTCACCCAAATAATGAGGATCTTATATGTTCTCGTATAGGTGATTATCGCGTTGTCGTGTACAATTTACGAACGGGTAAAGTGGAAAGCTTTACCTACCCTCGTATACTCAAGCTGCCGAATTCGCCAAGCAGTGATGCATTACAAGTATTACCAATTACACAAAAATGGTGGCCAACACCAGTAAGAGGAGCTTCCTATCAGGAGTGAGTCTTGGTCCTTTGGATTGGAGTTGTTGATCGTTCGTATCGTTTTCTTTTTATTGTCCATATTTAGTTCTTCCAGGCCTATGATATAGTGCTGAACTCCAAACATGCTAACTTAGAATTGTTTTTTGTTTTGCTTGATAGTTAGCAAAGACCTTTATTTCAGGTTATTGTATTCATAGTTTTTAACTCCTCAGTTATCCCCACTGCTCAATATTTTTAATGCCTATGACTTTTATACTGTCAGTATATTACCATCTCGTTTTTGAACCAACGTTGCTCTCACTATTTCTCCACAATTTACTATATTAATTCTTAAGTTCCTTGCTCGTCTTGTACAAAAAAGTTAACAAAACTAGGGGAAGAATCACGATGCAGTATTTTTTTGATGAAAAGAATCACTATACACTAGTTTCCCCTACAAACCTACCATATATTTGTTCGATAGGTCCAGCTTATTTAAGTTTTTCAGCAGCAACCTGCAATCCATTATCATATGAGAATTTATGAATATTATTTTGTGCAACCAGCAATAACGGTTTTGTGACTAAATGTTAATTTAAACCAGAGTAAGATTAAGTACTCGATCTTGTGATTCTCGGTCCTTGTTTTAATCCTGGAGTTTGAGCTTCTAGGCATAAACTAGCATTGTTTGTGGTTCTAGGGAATCCTATTATCGGTTTCCCTTAGAAGTTTCTTATAGTGCTTCCTATGCCACTTTTTCTTGTTTCGCGCTTATTTACGCATTCCCATTGAAGTTCCGATTTTTGTGTTTTCTGATTTTACCAATAATCAAAAATAAATGATTGAACTTTATGTATATATTACTAAATTTATTAGCATTGCCATATAGTATTGTTAGATGTGATCATCCGCCATGGACCTGGTCAATATAGAGAGTAGGCATGAACATCTCAACAGTATCATCAGCTGGGGAACCTTTAACCCCTTTTGAACATTTGACTTGTTCTAAATCACTATCTTTTTAATCGGATACATGACCAGATCTACTTCAACAAAACTTGTGTCAATGTTGGAGAATACGATCACGGCTGCTAACACTAACAATAGTAAGCAGAACATACCAAAGTGTTAAATGAGAGCCACGTAACAGAGGTTCCTATGAACTTAAAATTGATAGGTCCTCTCTAGGGAACCTACACCCAAGGTGTATTGGTGGAGTGATTAGAAATATCATTGGATTATTTGATTCATGAAGGGAATTTCTAACACCCACAGATACTCTACAACTCTTCTGGAAACTGCTACTCATTCTATCGAGGTAATTAGAATGCTCAATAATGATCATCTACCTTACAGTTCTATTATCCTTGAATGAAGGTATCTGATACAAAGGCTAAAAAAATTGGCGATAAAGCTTGGCCCCTGGGAGCAGAATAGAGTTGTTGACCTTCTCGCAAAGGAAGGAGCTAAGGAAAACCTTTCAATAGAGTTAGATTTTTTATAGTTCTTTCAGTGTTTGCCAATGAAATGATTTGGACATATATTCTGGGGACTATTTTTGATCGGCGAATAATAACTTGTAATGATAATTCGGTAGTCAATACTGTAGAGCTACAGAGAACTCTAACGCTCCAATTGTCACGTAAAATTTGCTATCTTTATATATTATTTATCATCCAATTTACCAAAAAGGAGAAGTTGTTAAACACCTTCCTTGTTTGTTAAACTGCCTTTCTATGACAATTCAAACAGAAAACAAAGGAAATCCGGAGGAATCGAGAGTAAGGATGGTCTGAACAGATTTTTTGGTAGACTGTCGGCGTTAGTCAATAACAAGAACGAAAAAAAAAAAAAAAACATATCTAGTGTGTCTCACGAAAATGTACCATGCGTAACGTACGTCTGCATCTTACCCCTAACTCGGAGCAGTAGAAGAGAAAAAAATCAATTTCTGTATTAATACGGACATGTAATTTAATATTATCCGGACGTATCAATTACACGCCCTAATTCACCTATCAATTACACCCCCCCCCCCCCGCCACACACACACCAAAAAACCTAGTGAAATCCCACAATGTGGGGTTCGGGAAAGGTAAAGTGTACGCGGACCTTAATTACTCCTACCTTGGAAGGTATGGAGGTTGTTTTCGAAAGAATCTCGGCTCAAGAGAAAGCATGACAAAAAAAAGTCAGATAAGGACAAGCAATTCAAAACAGTATGAAAATGAAATAACGAAAGCGAAAAAATCATGGTCAAACAATTCATTTTACTAGACCCTTGTACTAAAAATAGATTTTTCTTTTTTACTTATCTATTTTAACAAATAAAGAAAAAATTATTATTTTCTGCCAATACTAGCCTTATCATTAAATAATTAATAAGATTCATTCATTAAATAAAACCCTAAGGACGTTGTAATTACAAAACAATCCCTCGCACCTCACACACAACTCACGTGAGCTCATAACACTTTCCTCCTCCTATATGCTACTCTCTCTATTTCAATTTATGTGAACCTATTTTATTTTTAATTCATGCCAAAATAAAGGACCTTTTTCCTAATATGAAAACAAATTCAATTTATAAAATAATTTACAGCCACATAAATATTCAAGACTCATTTTATATCATAAGTTTCAAAAGTCTTCGCTCTTTTAAATGTTGTTGCCAATCAAATTCATTCACATAAATCAACGGAGTGAGTATTGCGGAGGTAGGGCTATTACCTCACACCTCACTAGCTGTGGGCAGTGTCAATGGCAGGTTCAAAGAGTAGAACACGCAAGTTGGTGCAGGTTCCTCGCCAGAAGGGTTCGCTATCTAATTTCAACAATCTGCCAGACAACCTCCTTATTGAAATCCTCATTAGACTACCAAGCAGCAAACAAGCAATTCGATGCAAATTGGTTTGCAGACGCTGGTTTTCCCAGATCTCCTCCGGTAAATTCGTGACCGCCTCTGTCATTCACCATCGAAATAAGGATAAGACTCTTCTCCCCTTCACTTTTCTTTTACATGATCGGAAAAATAATTATGTAGAATACATAGAGTGCCTCCACCCTAAACAACGAGTGGATTTAGGGTTTCTCCCGGGTCGACCCGATCACTTTGCATAGTAGCATCCTGTGATGACCTTATTTTATGCTCTGATAGAAGTAATTACTTCATCTGTAATATCCTCACTAGGCAATGGACTGTTCTTCCCCCTAATTGCCCGCGAAAATTGGGTATTGGTTTCTTGATTGAGCCTAATTGTGTGGATAATGCTCGATACCAGGTGTTACAATATTTTTATAATGATAATTCTGGGATTTATGGTGAGATTTTTTCGTCTGAGCAAGGACAATGGACCAGGTTTGTTGTTGCATCTCCGCGCACTTTGAATTACTTAGGGAGAATTACTTCACTTATTGCTTGTGGACGGATGTTATATGGATTGAATTATAAGAGTAACGTTCGAGCTGACTTTGTTCTGGCATTTGATCCATTCACAAATGATCCTGCACAAATTCTACACATTATTGATTTACCACTTGAGGCTCGTGATATTCATGGCTTGTTGTGTTCTAAATTGGGAGTGTGTCAAGGTCGTCTACTGTTTGCTCAAGTAATTGATCAACCAAGCCGATACCCTTGTATAAGTGTATGGGAGCTTGAGGATTACACAATGGGGAAATGGACGTTGGTGCACAAGAGAATCCCTACAATCAAAGCGTCAAGAGTCCCAAAATTACGTCGTGATACCAAACATTTGGTTTCTGTACTAGCTTTTCACCCATATAATGAGGATCTTGTATGTCTTCGTGTAGGTAATTATCACGTTGTGATGTACAATATACGAACAGATAAAGTGGAAAGCTCTACTCATACATTGAAGCTGCCGGGTTTGCCACAAGTAATAGGAACAAACAATGATGGGTTACTAATGTTACCAATTACCCAAAAATGGTGGCCAACACCAGTAAGAAAATCCCTTTAATCTCATAGCTTCCTATCAGGAGTAAGTCGTGGTCACATGGATTAGAGTTGTTGATCGTTCTTATCGTTTTCTTATGTTGTCCATATATAGTTCATTCAGGATGTTTTAGCATATGATATAGTCTGAAATCCAACATGCTTAGTAGTAGTAAGCAAAGTCCTTTCTTTCAGGTTATTGTGTTCATATTTTAACTCCACAGTTGCCCAGCTGTTCAATATTTTTACTGTCAATATATATTATCATCTTTATCTTGAACCAAAGCTGCTCTCACTATTTCTCCACAAATTTACTACTGTATATTAAGTCTTAAGTTCCTTTCAAGTCTTGTACAGAAAAGTTCACTCACAAAACTAGGGAAAGAATCATATGATGTAATATTTTTTCCTACAAAACTTAGTATATGCGCTAAACTGATTGCGAGTTGATTCCCTTCAGGAAGACGATCAATAAGTCCAACTTGTTGAAGCTTTCCAGCAGCTACGTGCAATCCATTATCATATGAGAATTTATGAATATTATTTTGTGAGTAGATGTTAATTTGTAGCAGAGTTAGATTAGGTACTCTTGCGATTTTCGGTCCTGGTTTTAATCCCGGACTTTTAGCTTCTAGGCATGAAGTAGCATTTGTTGTAGTCTTAAAGAATCTATCATCGATTTCCCTTTGAGGTTTCTTATAATGCCTCCTATTCCACTTTTTCTTGTTTCACAGACAGCCTATTTGCACATCGCCATTTAAGGCGGAACTACCTTTTCAAATTTTTGGCTTCATAGCCTGTTAAGGGGTTTCAACACTAAAATCACCATTATTGCAAGCTTGAAATTGACTTTGAATTTCGAATATGAAAATTTAAGGCCCCGTTTATCCATAGATGATTTTTTTTTTTTTTTGAAATTTTGGAGTCGGAGTTGTCCATAGTTTTCGAAATTATAGTTTTTGGTAAAACTAATTGTAAAAAAGTGAATTTTTTTTTTGAAAAACAAGTTTTTTGAGTTTTTGATATTCCGAATACATAGAAGTTGTATTCCTAAGCCTCCACCCCAAACAACGATTGGAAAAAGTGAAAAAAATTCGGAATAAAGTCGAATAATCCGATGGCAAACGGGCATGTAAATCCTGTTGTTGAAAAAGCTTGAAAATATTGCAGGGATGAAGATTGGGGAAAAGGGTCAAATTTACCCCTGTAATTTGAACTAAGGGGCAAATTTACCCCTAATACTTCAAACTTTTCACACACACCCCTACCCCTACCATTATCAAACTTTGCAAAAATATCCCCCATTTCACCCGATGCCGAGCCTTTTTAAAAAGTATGACGGGATAAGTTTTAATGTCCCAATAGGCCGTTCATTACAATGGAATTCCCCGATGAAAATCTTGAATTTAAAGGACCTCCGCAACATACAGTAAGAGTAATTCAAGAAATAGTGGAAATGGACCAGGTGTTGTTCCCGTTGCATCTCCGCGATACATAGTTATGAATACCTTAGTATGATAGTTTTGCTCACTTAAGTTCAATTGTGTTCTTTGATTTGTCTCCAAAAGTCAAGGAACTTTTGGCAGACATACTAGCCAATTTGAATCCACCAAGCCTTTCAATGAGGTTGTTACAGAGATTCTACACATTGATTTACCACTTGCCCAAGATCGTTACTAAGATGATATTCATGGCTTGTTGTGTTCTAAATTGGGAGTGTGTCAATCGTCTTGAATGACTTTCAATAATTGATCAAGAAATGTACAAGATCATCCCTATTTATAAGTATGGATGATTCTAGAGGACTTACACATCTACAAGAAAATGGACCTTTATCTTCTAGTAATACTCTAGAACATCTAGATATTTCTATAAGATAATTATCTAAGATGCTACACTAGACCATTTGGATATTCTTCTAAATATCTATGATATTTATTCTTCCAAAAAATTAACTTTAATTTTTCACACTATATAAAGTAATTTTTTGGAAGCTATCTCATAACTTGTCGTGGAAGAACTCGCCGAAGTTTGAGCGTGCCATGGTGAAGATCTCAACAATATTTTCTCAACACTTCTTCCTTCTTCAAATGATGATGATTTTCCGCTAATAATGGGCCACAAAGAAACATGAATACATCTTGATAAAATTTTCATCTCCGTTATCAGGACTACAATATTTCTTTTTGGCCTTTGCGAACCACGTTAACCATCTTTGAGTTTCACATTCTTATTTCCCGTACTTTCTTTCTGTTAGGTCCATATATAATTGTGTTATTCAGAGAAGTTTTAGGCATATGATATAGTGTTGAACTCCGCGAGGACTTAAGACTACCGTAGGATCCACCACCCTTTCTTTCAGGTCCTCAATGAACTCATATTTAACTCCACAGTTGCCATCCGAGAACCATATTATCTTCTCTCCATATGAAATCGGGCCTATCAAGGTCAACCTCTTCATTTATTTGACCGTCTGCTCTCCGCTTCCGCATTTCTCCGAGCTAGTGATTGACTACGATATGGCGATGATTGATCGAGACTTCAACTTCCACTACAACTCCCTCAATGCTTTCTCTAGAATGGTCACCATTGTCATATATAGTTTCAAACTATGATGTATCTTTTTCAACATCCTCCATGTCTTACTTTTATTACTAATGTTAAGATCTGCTTCGTTGATTTCCTCAGCAGCTACCACGTCACTAGTCTGAACATCTTTGGAATTTGCTTGCTTTTTATTGATGACACCAATGCCTTCCTTCTCCATGTAATGGACCATATTATCTTTGAATCCATTAATTTGTAGCTCTTTCGAAATTAGATTAGGTACTCTTGGATCTACTTCGAGTCGCCTACAAGCACCTTCCCGCTTCTTCTTCCGGACTTTTTTTCAACTTAAGCATGAAGTAGCATTTGTTTGGCAATATCTTTTTACGTGTCCTATTTTACCACACCCGTAACATTTGAGAGTCTTCTTAGTTATTATAGACTTCTCTCCTTTTTCTAGTTCTAGAAACACTTTTGCATCGAGAGTGTGGCGTATCTCTAAATGTTTTTCCTTTCAAGTTCTTTTGCCTTCATAGCCTCTTCCCTTTTTAAAACATACACTAGCCATCCGTTTGGCTAGTAGCCTCCGTGATGACAACAAATTCTCAAACTCCTTCAAGGATGGTTGTCGAGCCCATCTTTGAATTGATGTAACAAAAGGAATATATTCGACTTCAAACCACGAATGATAGTTCTTCTCATTCGTGGAATTTTGATAGCCTCATCCGGATTTAATAAAGAGATCTTTGAACATAAGTTCTTAGTCCTCAAAAAGTACTTGTAGAAAGATTACCTGAGTGGTTTCGCCAATTCATTCTCCAATATTTGTAGTTCATCTTTCTTATTGAACAAACGATCAAGGGTCCTCCAAATTTCATGAGTCGATTTGCACCTTATAATATGATCAAACAAGTTGTGAGATGGACCTCTTTAGGATGAACTCCGCCTTCGCATTAATCAAGTGGACTGTTGTATGCAGCTTGCTATTTTGCAGGGATCCGAAGAGGAGGAAAAGGTAACTACTATTAACAACATCCCACAAATCCTCTCCCACAAATTTACTCCATAATATCTTCCATACCTTGTAATCGGGACCGACGCAACAACTCCATCCCCTACCATTAACACGCTTAAATCCATTTAGAGAAACCACGGCATGAATCTACCTCTAACCCGATCTTGAAATAAAATCCGTGTAGCCAACTACGGCTATAAGGCTCGATACCCAGAGAAATATTCATCTGTAAAAGTAAATCGGAGAAACCTTCCCTAGCCTAAGATCGTTGAAGATTGGAAGATTCAACTAACAAACAGTTTGTAAAGGAGAATTCAATGAAATAGTGGAATCTCAGCCAATGTTTCAATCCTTGACAGAGAAATGTACAAGATCATCCCTATTTATAGTTATCTATGATAGTTCTAGATACTCTTCTAGATACATCTACAAGAAAATTCAAGTTATCTTCTGAATTGTAACATCTAGATATTTCTATAAGATAATTATCTAAGATGCTACACTGACCATTCTAGATATTCTTCTAAATATCTATGATATTTATTCTTTCAAAAAATTAACTTTAATTTTTCACAGTTGATGATGATGACAAGTACAAGACTAGTTAACTTCAATCAGCTGATTGCAGTTCTTGTGTTTTTACTCATGAGAGAAATGGAATAGTGTGCAAGAAGTGATCTTTGGTCTTTCTAATAACATGATAAAAGAAAGGACGCAATCAATAAGTTCAATTCCTAGAGGGTGTTTGGATTGGCTTATTTTAAGTACTTATTGGCTTTTAAGCTCTTTTCTAGTCTTTGTGGTGTTTAAGAAAGATAAAAAGTATTTTTAAACACTTACTTTTAGGCTTAAAAAGTACAAAAATAAGTCAAAAGTCAAAAGTTAGTTTATTCTCAATTATGGCTTTTGGCTTTTAGCTTATAAGCTACTTTTAAAAGTTAATCCAAACACGTAACTATAGTAGTTATACCAGATTTGGTAGTAGAAGCTTTGTATCCGCATTGTTTGTTCCCATGAATGCGTTTTATCTAATGTTACTTTGTTTTGAATAATGACTCCATTTGACTCATGATAATCAAAGGAGCATTGTAAAACTCATTAGGGATTAATAAATAATTGATCTGCCGAAGCTGATCACTTTTTTTTTCTTTTTCCCACTGGGGACACGAACACAGTTCTTACATATATCCTACTTGTTTGGGTAAGTCTGATATAAAGGAAAACTGAGACATTGAGTACCAAATATGTGCCACGGCATCAAATTTCTTTTTACTAACCTCTCAACAAGTATTTTTTTTTTTTAAATATCAACTGAGCATTTTATTCATCTTCCAAAGAGAGTAAAGAGGATTTGAAGGACTGAAACTAAGTTCAACTTTCTCTATTACATTAGACTATCTTTAATACAAAGAGAGATAAGGAAAATTCTATTGGTAATTGGGTACACGGTCCATTTAGCCTTAACGTACGAGGTAACAAATCTATACATAAAGTAGGATCCCTCCAAAAAAAATAGCTCTAAAATTGGATAAAAATTCATGATTCAAGGTGGTTCAAATGTGATCCCTCTTTTTCCCTGTTGGAATTTTGATGACGCATGCCCCATTTGTCTACGGTCATGAGCCCCTTAACGTGTGCTGGTAATGCAGTGAAACCATAGAACATGAGACTGAGGAGAATCATAAAACATGAGACTGAGGAGAATCATAACTCAGATTAACTAGTTTGTCAGCAATTTGATTAGCTTTGTTAGTTAAACTTGGAACAATATTGACCAAGGACTAGTAAAACAGAAAACAACTTATCGAATCACTGTTCAAGCCGCGGACAAGCCATCGCTTAAAGCGATTTTTGACCGATTGCGCGCATATCACCCTGTTGATTGGTCCCACAAAGACTTCCAAACACTTGCACGAATGACTGAAAGTTTGGAGTTTGCACAAACAATAGCCTAGAAAACAGAATTAAAAGAATAACTTTGAAGAAGAGGAAGACATGTTTTTCGATGTGTCAATGAGAGAACTCTCTACCGGTATATATGGGTAGAAGGTAAGATCTCAGAGGAGATCAGAAATGTCCCCCAACGTTTGGAGAATAAAGATCACCATTAAGTCGGTAATGGACAAATATTTAATTATGGATAGAAGATGAAAACAACGTTGCACTGAATTAACTCTGGAGTAAGCGAAGCCACTCTCTTATTCTAGTCAATCTACTAGCCCAATAAAGGACTTCTCATTATAAAGAGGAAGGAAAGACTTTCCACTACCAATGAATGAGGGAAAGACTTTCCGCTATCAACGAATGAGGGACATTTGCAATTCAGAGAGGATAAAAAAAGAAGTAAGATAAAATGAACCCATGAGGAATACATAAGGGATAAATAATTCCCACAAGCTTCCGTTTACTCATGCTTCCCTTAGTTCCATAGTTTCCTGAGCACATGTTTAACATGTTTCAACAAGATTAGCTCATTTTTATGTTCATATTAGTTGGGTTTTGAGCCGTTGACCCTACAGAAGACTTCTTTTACCTTTGTAGACTGTAGTAGTAAAAATTAGTCCTACTGAAGTAGATTATTATAATGGGAGTTAAGAATTGTTGCTCTAAACAATTATATAATCATGACACGAATCATATATCACATGATACTCTTTCTTTATAATCTTAGGTTAGTGTACCTAATTGCATATTTTATACTAGTCCTTTTGACAAGTAATAAAGGATTTAGACACATCTTAAAAATACAAACTTTCACCATATCCACACTGACAAGTGTAGTGTTGCAAAAACACAATTTAGAATATATACTTTTCACATTCTTATCTTAAATTTATAATTTGAAATTGATTACCCAATTCACATTATCTTACTATTAAAATAATAGAAGTTTGAAATTACCGCGTTTCTTAATTTTTTTTGTATTCTTAATATATATCACTTACTCTTCAGTTCAATACCATTTCTCAGGTTTATTCCACCTCAAAATCTTGTACCATTTCTTTTTCCTTTACTTATTTACCCTTTTTCTTCACTGTATAAGTACCTTTACATTTCTTTTCTTGATTTTTTACAGCTTGTGGAATTTGATTGGAAGAGATGGGTGGGTTTGAGCTCAAATGGTTTGTAAGAGTAGTTGTTGTTCTAATGATGGTTCCAAATATTCTTGGCTGGGGCAAAGATGGACACTATGTTATCTGTAAAATTGCTGAGGTAAATGAAGTATTTTTTATTTAAAAAAATAAAAAATAAAATTGGTCACCATTATTTTTGTTCTGCTAATCTGTGTACTTTCTGAGTCAAATCTTGAAGAGAGTGATTGTTTGGATAAATGGGGTGTTTAATCTTGCTCCTTTTTTATGAGTTTGTTCATAAAAGTTGAATCTTTATGTACTTGGAGGTATTTGCGTTGACTTGTTTGATTTCTATTTGGCATTGACCTGAAGTAATTAGTCTTTTGAGGGATTTTATGGGTGTGCATCCATTGTTGCAGATGGTAGTTTGTAGCATATAGCTATTTGTTAACCAATCCAAAATGGAATGAAAGTAACCAAACCAAAGATTGAAGGAAATATAGAGAAGAAAATAACAAAATAGCGAGAAAAAAAAAAGATAGAGTTTCCTTCATTGATTAATGCTTTAATATTGTGGCTACAGCTGAATATGAAGATTGTAGTAGTAATCTGGAACAGCAGGACATTGTAGACATCACCATCTTAACAAACTGAATTGGGAACTACACTGTTGTTTATGAAACTCAAACATACTAACTTTGGAAGCTCATGGTACTATCCGTTACATAGTTCTCTTCTCGATAGAATCATCTGATCTGGGTAACTTGATCTGGCAATTATGTGGTGTCTATGTGAGAGAATTTGGGGCCTCCCTTTGCTTTTGTCTTTCATACTACCCCCCTTGTAATGTGCTTTCATTGATGTTTTAAATAGGTAGTCTTCATGTGCTTCAAATAAGTCTTGAGTTCTTTTGAGACATTCCCATAAACTTGTTATGGTGGACACCCTTATGCTTTTGACCGATTTTATCTAAAGTTTGTCCCTGCACTTCAAATTAGGCAAAGTCTTTAGTTTTTTTCTTTGAGTGGAAGCAAGCATATGGAAAAGAATTGACAAAATAACAAAATAAAATAAAATTGGTCGAGCTCTTCTTAATGTGAATCTCTTGGGTCTTTCAGGAATATCTAACAGCAGATGCTTTGGCTGCTGTCAAAGCATTACTCCCAGAGCAAGCCGAAGGTGATCTTGCAGCTGTCTGCTCGTGGGCTGATCATGTTCGCTTCCACTACCACTGGAGTTCTCCATTACACTATGTAGATACACCTGATTTCTTCTGCAATTACAAATATTGCCGTAAGTTGCACTACATAGTTGACATTTTTTCTGTTATAATGATAAACCCTGATATGACAAATTAAGGTAAATCTTTTAATGCACAGCTTTGAGCCATTAATAACCTTGGTCTACTTTCTGACAGGAGACTGCCATGACGGGTATGGTCGCATGGACAGGTGTGTTACAGGAGCAATATACAACTACTCAATGCAACTATCACAGGGATACTATGATTTGAATTCAGAAAAATGTGAGGAAGACTGTCCCCTGTGTTATTGGTGCATTTATTGGATCAGAACTAATTATTTCTAGTGACAGACAACTTGACTGAAGCACTTATGTTCTTGTCTCATTTTGTTGGTGACGTACATCAGGTCAGCTCACCTTTCCTGAAACCTTGGTGTATTTAACTGTAAATAAACACAAATGTATGTGTCTGCATATAAACGCTCGGAACTACTTCGATAAGTTTCTTTTAGTTGTAAATACTTGATTAAAGGATAAGTTTCTTTTAGTCTTAAAAAATAATAACGTCCGTTCAATGACACCTGAACCTTGTAATCAAGTGACCAGCTACTTTTATTAGAACTTCCATAAACAATTGTTTTGGACCTTGTTTCGATCATCTACTGGTCTTGTAAAAGTTGGTTGTCTGGGGGAAACTTTAGCATGTGACTTATACGCCTGATTTTTGAGAAAAAAAATTCCAAGCCTGTGGGTCACGCAACAAGTTTATGTTTTTTTTTTTTTTTGTGTGTGTGTGTGTGTCTCACAGATTATCTTCTTATAAACGAGTTGCATCTTTGCCTTCTGTCGTGTGAATGTCTGAATTATGATCTTGAGACGGGATTACTGATTAAAAGACAATTATGATCATGAGACAGATTTCATTGAATCTGAAGCTTGTACACATATATTTGATGTTTCTTAACTATCCGAATTTGAGTGGTGATCAGGAAAAGAAAATGGAAGTCCTGAAAAGTAAATTTAATTTTATCTTGTTTTGTTTTCTGTGCGCAGCCTCTTCATTGTGGTTTCATTGGAGATCTTGGTGGAAACACTATAATAGTTCGTTGGTACAGGAGGAAGACTAATTTGCACCATGTAGGTTGTGAGTTTCTTTTGAGTATCAATTCATTCTGATCTCATTTTTTTGGATCACTAAATAAAATTGTTGAAGTGTAACACCTTCGAGCAGACTTATTCGCTTCATGTTACCATTAATTATACAAAGTGTCTATTATTTATAGTCCTTTTCATTTGAAATATATTTAGATAGAGACCCTCTTTCTAACTCTCAAATTATGTATTCACTTTTCTCTACTTTGAAAAAAAAGGCAAGTTTTGAGCATTCTTCTTGGCTTTTAACTGTCAAATAATACTAGACAAGTAGTATATGCATCTTAAACTGCATGAGTACAAGAGAAGGGGTGTATTTTGAAACTTTAAATTATTTAATGTGAACCATGCACAAATCAGATATCTATTTAGAAACAGTCAGTGTAACTTCTTGACTTAACTTCATTCAGGTATGGGATACCATGATTATTGAATCTGCATTAAAGACATACTACAAACGTGACCTCATGTTAATGACACAAGCTCTTCTGAGAAACATCACTGTAAGTTTTTCCTAGCTTATGGAGAAAATCTTTCTTCAATAATATGTAAATTCAGATAGTTTAGGAGAAAAAGTTAAATTAAAAAACTCTTTCTTTCCAAATGATGTTTCATTGTCAAGAAATAAGAGGAAGGTTATATAATGGATGTTCAAAAGGTTATAAGGATGTTCAACCACTGTCTCTAAGCGGAGTTGCTTCCATGACTCTGCAAGTTTGTGCAATTTTCTTGTTGTTTCGGATGTTTAGATTGCTCTAACACTTGAACTTGTTAAGCTCAAAACTTAGCAGTTTGAGTATGTCTCTTTCACTAGATTCTCAAGACCTGGAGAAAACATCGTGTTCTTGATACTTGTTAAAGGAAAAGAGACAGTTTAATCGTTGATCCTGTCATTTCTTCTATTCTCTTTATTTCCGTCATCACTTCTAATTTATGTACTTGTATCTGGAAATAGCATGAATGGTCCGATGATGTTCCATCTTGGGAAAATTGCACGAAGATGGTTTGTCCTGACCCGTAAGTTTCCATTTCGTTTTTGTCCCTTATAACCTTCATCCCATTCTCCCTCATTTTTTTTCTTTGCCTTGCGGGTTAAGGTGTTTTTATCTTTGACTTTGCTTGAGATATATTCAGCTCACTAGCTCAGGGCTAGGTGATTTTATTTCATGTTGGAGAGAATATAGTATGCAATATAAAATCTGTTAGTCAAGTGCATATGAATTAAGTTGCCATTAGAACATTGTAGAGTTTAAACTCACCCAGAGCACGAGGTCCCTAGTTGAACTCCATGTAATCCAAGTGTTGCAGTGTGTGTTACTTCCCCACTGCCTTTCCACTTGCTCTGTTACCATATGTGCATCTATCATTTTCCATGCTTTCTGTAAAATTGAATAGAACAAAGTAAAGCTCCTAGGACTATAAGTACGCCATGCTGTATGTACATTTTCTTTTTGATCGAGATTCCTTGTGATTCATGGAAGTAACGATTGTGAGGAACGAGTAGCTCAAAGGATTGTTAAGGATCAATACAAAATCTACTTTGTCAGGAAACTCAAGAAAAGGGCCCTAGGTTTTGACTCAATTGGCAAAGTTTAAGGGACTTGTATACTAGGTCCCAAGTCATAGCATGTCCAGTATTTAAGTGGAGAAGGTAGAGGGACTGGCCTATCATTCTCAAGTTCTTAAGGCTGCGGTTGGCTCCAGACAGATTTCTCAGTTATCCAAATAAAAAAAATTAAAAAAAAAAGCTAAAGATAAGGTGGAGAATTGTCAAGATTTTATGTCTTGAATTACTATTTGAGATGATCTTAATTCAAATATTTTCATCTTTCTGAGAATTTCTAAAGATTCAATATATTGCATGTTGAAATGAAAAGGGAAAATAAAATTACTTGTAAGGGATCTCCGAAAGTCTTGAAAGGTTTGCTAATCCCGTCCTATAAATAGATGAACTTTTGCTCATTTTGGATCATCAATTCCAGAGGCAATCCATCCTTGTATAGAAGGAGTTTCAGAGAGAATATTAGGGGCATTTAGTTACATGGATCGGGGGGGTTATCCCAGTATAGAATTTGGAATTAAATTTGTCCAGTGTTTGGTTGTGGGTATTGGCTAAAACCTGAAAAGTTTTATACCAAAATCTTGGGATTACCTATCCCATATAGAAGGTGGAATTATAATTGGGATAACCTTGTTTTGAACCAAACAATCTCTAGGAGTATTAAGTACTAGAAAACATACTGAGTGAATATCTTTGCGAGCGTATATGTGTCTCTTTGGTTATTTTTTGGATTAATTTAAGATACTCTAGCTTTTATCTGTAGTTTGGTGAATTGCTCTTATCTTGTCATGGACATAGGTATAACTGACTAAACCATGTCAATATGTGTTTCCTTATATTAATGAGTAATTGTATTTTTTGTAAGTATTTTATTAATGAGTTATTGTCTTCAAGGATTAATGAATCTCGCACTAAGGGGGTGCGATCCATATATAAAAGAATGCACTATATAAAACAATGCACTTTTTTGAGGAACTCGCTTTTACAGGTATGCTTCTGAAAGTATCCGCTTGGCCTGCAAATTTGCCTACAGAAATGCAACCCCGGGAAGCACTTTAACAGGTAAGAGCTGATTCTCTGTGGTCTTCTTTTACTTTCTAGCTTTTATGTGAACTCTGTGCTTGGCATTCACAAAGATTTTGTATTGGAAGTCCCTCTTAATCGTCCAATTAGATCAGGAAAAGGATAAAACTGAAATTGCTTTATGAACAAGTTTCACTTCTTAATCAGGGGAAGCTTTTCCTTTGTGGCTCATGATGTGTAAATGTTATTCAGTTTTTATCCTAAAAAATTAGTACAATTTTTTTTTTTTTGTCCTCATCTCTTCATTATTATTACATGATCTTGCTTTGCCTTTAGATAGATCCATTTTCTTAACATTTTTTCCCTACAAATCAACTACCTATAAAATATACCAATATATACGTGGAAAGCCAAGCTATGTACATCTATGTTCTTTCTGTAACGGTTATTAGCTGACATTGAGAAAGCCAAGCTATGTGCATCATAAGATATTACACAAGATTGTATTCAATATATTGCCATGTCTCATAGTTCACTAATCTTTCTTTGTCTGTTGTTGCCCAGATGATTACTTCCTCTCTCGGCTTCCTGTTGTGGAGAAGAGGTTGGCTCAAAGTGGGGTCCGCTTGGCTGAAGTTCTCAACCGAATTTTCACTAAAAAACCATCAGTTGCTGCACAATGAAGATAAACTGCAGAAGGAAGTCACAGATAGGGACCCACTCTATGCAACTTCCTTCATTACTTGGAGTTTCCCTCACTCCAAGAACTGAAACTACCTAAAATGCCTTACAAGTCAATCATCATTTAAAAAGGTGTAATAAATTGTACCTTTAAATGTACAACTAGTCATCACATGTGACGGATGCTGCTGTCATATTAGAATCTGCTGTATGTTGCTTTTATGGATAATCTACTTCTTTTTACTTAAGATAGGAGGAATCTTCAGCTTGTACACAATAACCATTTGAACATTTATATATATAGAACAAATCCCATTTTGGTGGGACATTTCTGGTTTTCAATACTTGTCAAGTCATTGAACTTCATTTTACTTCTTTGAGGATGTTGAGATTAACTTCATTAAGCATTATTTTCTTTCTCTGTCTTGCTTTTATTAACCAATCTGGTGTTGAAGCATGGAGCAAAGAGGGTCATATGATGACTTGTCGGATCGCCCAGGTATATATTTTATATATATAATTCTTGATATTCATTAAGCAAGAAGCAAATGTTTTGGTTTTTAAAATAAGAAGAATTATTGCATGTGGAAATAGGACCTGTTGAATGATGAGGCAGCTCATGCAGTTAAAATGTTGTTGCCGGAATATGTTAACGGCAACTTGTCGGCCCTCTGCGCGTGGCCGGACCAAGTCCGGCATTGGTATAAGTATAGGTGGACAAGCCCTCTACACTTCATTGATACCCCAGATAAAGCTTGCAACTTTGATTATGAAAGTAAGTCAAATGCATAAAAAATAATAATAAAAAAAGAGAGCTGTCGTTCTCTTTTTTCACATATTATTGATCCTATAATATTATGATCGACTTGAGCAATGAATTCATATTGTTGTTTTACATGGTGAGAAGGGGATTGTCACGATCAACATGGAGTGAAGGATATGTGTGTTGCTGGTGCAATTCAGAACTTTACCACTCAACTCTCCCATTACCAAGAGGGAACTTCTGATCGCCGATGTAAGAATCAAAACAGTAAATCTTTTTACACTGTCAGTGAATAAACTGAAACATGAGAGAAACACATATAAATAACTAACTTAACACCATGGAGATTGATCTTCCTTTTTCTCTTATTGTTTGGGTTGATTCACTTATGCTGCATTTTAATTCAACTTTTGGGGTTGATAATTACAGATAATATGACAGAGGCCTTGTTATTCTTGTCACATTTCATGGGAGATATCCATCAAGTATGCAGTCACTCTTTTTTTCTTTTTTTGCATTGGGAACTTCATTCTGAACATTGCATATATAATAGGAACGTATGATAGAAAGTAAAACTTGTTAATTTCCTCGTGGTTTTGGTGATTTCAGCCAATGCATGTTGGCTTTACAAGTGATGCAGGAGGAAATAGTATTGATTTGCGCTGGTTTAGGCACAAGTCAAACTTGCACCATGTAAGTATATCTATAGCTAGTAGTATATCCATGATTTAAAGTTATTGAGTTCATAGTGGATCGATGTGATTTATTATGTACATAAATTTATGTGTAGAGTGATCTGAAGTCATTAATTATCATAATTCATAAGCTTAATGAGATATGATAATGAGAAAGATTATTATCGGCTTATATTTCTTCTTAAAACGAAAATAAAAATAACAATAGGTATGGGACAGAGAGATCATTCTAACAGCTGCAAAAGACTACTATGCAAAGGATGTAAACCTCCTTGAAGAAGACATTGAAGGAAACTTCACTGACGTAAGAGTTGTATTAATTTTCTCTAAGATTAAAATTATTTTTGTCATATATACAGTTAATTTCTATGATTAATGGGGTTAATGCACATACTTCAGGGAATTTGGTCTGATGATCTTGCTTCTTGGAGGGAATGTGGCAGTCTCTTTTCTTGTGTGAACAAGTGAGTTATTCTTTTTTCCCTTATTGTTTTACCATTCATCTAAAAAATAATTTACTTTCTAATATTAAGAAGTATGGTGAAAGTTTAGAATTCCTCCTCCCTTAATCAGGAGACCTCATGTTCGAATCATAATGGAGTGATTTACTTCCCTTAGTGGATCCATTTGACATGAATTCAAATTAGTCGGGTTAGTAGGCTTCAGACACCAAATGATTAGACCAAAAAAATATGGGCCATTTGCACGATTGCCCTTCAAAGGCAGTGGTCTTTAATTTTTGCTCCTCAAATTGGTGGTCTTTAATTTTTGCCCTTCGCCTAATACCCCGGGATCCTGGGTTCAAACTCCAGCTCAATTAAAAAAATATCATAAGGCAGAGTTTCGTAGCAAAATTTAGACCTATTCGGGCAAAAGTTAAGCCTTAAGGCAGAGTCTTGCAAAATTTGAACTGAATTAAAAAAAAAATTGCGTTAATGCAAACCTCTACCTCAAGGAAACTCTCCCTTAAGGCAAAACTTGTCTCAAACTCTGCCTGATCACGTAGAGCTTTAAACTTTGTCTTAACTCTGTCTGAAGGCAGCAAAACTCTACCTGATCAGGTAGAATTTGAGGCAAAACTCTGCCTTGCGAATCCAAATTATAACTTGCAATTTTTTAAAACAATTTTTTACTAAGCGGGAGTTCGAACCCTGAATTAAGAGATTTTTAGCGAAAGGCAAAATTTAAAGACCATCAATTTGAGGGGCAAAAATTAAAGACCAGTGCCTTTAAAGGGCATAACGCACAAAAAAATGAAAAAAAAATATAGTACAACTTTTCTTGTACTAGCATACCACGTCATTTTATTTTAGTATAAATTATACAATAGGATTGACTAGGTGTCACTACTAGAATGAATAAAAAAGGAAGGTTCGTTTTAAAAACGTTCTAAAGATTTTATAACAATAATAATATTATGGTCAAAAGTTAAGAAATTGGTCGCAGAAATCACAGAAGGAATTGCTATTGAGGATTAATCTTATACGCACTGATAATGTAAATGTACACAATCATTGCAATTTAATTTAGCGTAAAAAAAAAAAAAAAATCCTTGAAAAATGGAAAATGATTGTTGATGTGATTTTCCAGGTTTGCAACGGAAAGTATAAATATAGCTTGCAAATGGGGATACAAAGATGTTGAAGCTGGGGAAACTTTATCAGGTATTCACAAAAAAATTGGAAAATAATTTACTATAAAATACGCATAGAATATGTTAGTACTGAAAAAAGAAAAAATGCAGTTTCATTAACGTTTCCATTTACTTATTTTAAAATTTTCTTTTATGCAGATGATTACTTCAATTCAAGACTCCCAATTGTGATGAAACGCATAGCACAAGGTGGAGTGCGATTAGCCATGCTTCTGAACAAGGTTTTTGGAGATTTTCAAGAAGATTCAGTTGCAGCAACTTAATTGATTAGCAAATGAATTTTAATAAAATAAATAAAAATCTTATAGCAGTTAAAAAGTGTCATTTTTAGGCATCATAGGAATGCCCTCCGTATAACTCGAGATGACACACATCTTGTGTTCTGATTTAACCAGTCTGACAATTCATGGTTGTATTTAAATTCCTGTAATTACCCACAGTGATGTTACTAAAAGTGTAATTGTATTTAGCTTGTTTTATCTTTCATACAAATGGCAAAATATAAATTTATAAATTTGCGTTCTTGGCTCATATATATGGTCAATTGGCTTTGTAGGTTGCTCTTTACAATTTTATTTTAATTTTATGTGTTTTTTTTTTATAAGAAATCTAAAAGTAAAACACGAGAGAGATTTTAGTAGAATTATTTTTTCTATTCAAATTGTAAAAGCTATGTTCGCTCACTTTCTCCATATATATTGGAGCTAATTATATTACTAATTTGTGATACTCTAACACCCACTTAGAGAGGCAGTTCTCATAACAGTAAAGTTTAGGTCAACGAGATAGCTCGGAGCTAGTCTCTCAACCAATCAACAAGTTTTTTTTTTTTTTTTTTTTTTAGTGACATAATATACAAGAAATTTTTCGGAATTTGTATGGCAAGAGAAAAACTAATTTTTTGTATGTCAGAATCGAGAACATTCAACTAAAGGAATTCAAAATTACTGTCATTTTAATTAGTTTTGAGAATACTTAAGAAGAGGCTAAAGAATTCTTAAATTATATTTGATTAATATTCTCTTCAAACTAATAGCTGAGTAATAGATACAAGAAAATGATTAGGAAATCGTCATGGATCAAGTCATGGCAAGAATAAATAAAGAAACCAAGAAGCCCATATCATGTTCTCTTACGTGTGAGATTCATTTCATTAGCACAAAAAATGGGAAATAGAAGTCAAAGAAAGAAAGGACTTGGATAGAAGAAACAAAAATAGTAAACGTCGGCTCCTAATATATTGGGAACAAAGTAAATTAAACGTGAAGGAACTATTTTTGGCCGTTGAGAGATGTTATGAGTGGAGAAGGTGACAAATGCCTTTGACACGAAACAACTAATTACGTAGGCCCATACTTAACACGTTTACAGCATTTACAGACCTGTCTTGCTTTAATGCACCACTTAAACATTGAAAGCTTAAGTTCTATGAAATGATATTGTATTAAAAAAAAAATCACACAATTAAGTTATTTATAAGATAAGTTTAAATAAATTGATAGAACTTTTAATAAAGAATTGAAAAGTTTGAAACTTGTAGTTTTACAAATTCATACTAATATTTATATGACCATAAAACTTTTGAAATATTAGAACTTTGTATTAAGAAAATATAAAGCTAATCACTCTTTTTTAAGATGGACTACTAAGAAAAAAGTATCAATAAAGCGGACCAAAGGGAGTAATTAATGATATTCTCATTGTCCCAATCTATATGGTGGTGTTCGACAAATGAGTTTTTGTTTGATCATAATTTTTTCATATGCCGTTTAAATATTTTAAATTGTTATTATTGTGAATTTTGTTTCAAAAAACTTAAAAAATTTATGTCTGAATTTATGATCAAAATTAAGAAGTTTAACTCTCGTAATTCAAACTATGACACAGAAATTGGGACTGAGGGAGTAACTGATTTGCTACTTATTATATAGTATTAGAATTAAATTACGCCGTCTGTAGTATAATTTACTTTTTACCTTAATAGTGTGTGAAACTTAGCCTTAATCCTTATTATTTTATTCTTTAATTACCCTTTTTACTCCTATTTTCTATGGTGTGTTCTAGTTATTCAAGATCAATTGAATTTTCAAGGCCAGATTCTTATAGGTGTTTGAAAACAAACTTTTCTTTTTGATTAGTTCTAGAACAAAAAATAAGAAATAAATATGCATTTAGAATCCTGTGGGAGAAATTTTTGCACATTTTACAATTCTGTTCTCGAGGGTTTTGATTCTTCTCAGTAATAATATTAAAAACCAATTAATTAAAGCCATTCATGTGCGCAATAAGACAGGTCCTCTCCCTTTCTGTTAAATACTTGAACCAATTCTAAGAGGTCCCTAACTATAGTAAGCCAATTATTAATTAATAAAATATGCATCATATGCTATGTATTATGTACAATATCCTGACTGGTTAAACATATATTACGTACACAATTAAATAAAATGACAAAAATATTCCTGAGTAACAAATCTAATTTTAAACTTTTCATTTTTACCCCTTAATGAGACAATTTATGGTCATACAAATATTTATGACTCATTTTAGACCACAAGTTTCAAAAATCTTCTTTTCATTCTTAAATTTTTTGTCTAGTCAAATAACATCACATAAATTGAAAGGGAGTAAGTACTTACTAAACATCAGCATATACGCTTTTGGCAACTGCTTCTTCCATTTAATTTATGTGGAGCAGTTTGACTGAAACAAAGACCGAAAAAATTAGAAAGATTTTAAAATTTGTGCTGTTAAACAAAACAAAAGATTTATGTAACGGTAAAAGCAAGATGTTAATAATACAGTAGAAAATTTAAAATCTAATTTTTTAAAAATATATAAAGGTGTTTTTTTTTTTTTTAAACATAACATATACTATCTAATAAAAAAACACATTATTCTTTTTAAGACGGATTATGAAAGAAATAGTATCACATATGAAGGAAGTACTAATTAGGAATGTTTTTTAAAACCTAAAAACCTAATGACGGCCATGAAATGATCATATTCGCTAAGCAGCCCTTGTTTGACCTAAGAAAAGAAGAAATCAGAACGTGGTCGTTTTGATGGCAGAATATTCCCGTGTTGTTTACGAAATGGCAAAGAGTCAAAGAACCGCCTCTCTTTCCTTTTGCATTTGCATGCTTTATATATATAATATATATTATATATTATATATATATGTATATATATTTGCATTGAGCACCCAAATGCCAAATACTACTAGTAAAGTATTTTAATTATAGCAACAGACCACTTGTATTTCTGATACCACCATACCCTTTTTGTTTTTACATTAAGGAAAAAAAAAAAAAAAAAGCGGCATGTGAAGCTGTAATATTGTGACCAATATTTTCTTGCGGCTTAAGGTTTTGTGTATAGAATAAAGGGTGCCTTTTTTTTCTTTCCTTTTTGAGTATAAAAGCATACTGTTAACTCCTGATATCCTGGAAAGCTGCTGAAAACAAAATCTTTGGTTTCTTCTGCGGTTCATTGTCTTCTTTAAACTCTTAAAGGTAATCTTTTTCGTTGTTCTTCTGATTTTTCAGGCATTTCTTTGTATATCTATGCTTGATTTTGATTGTACGTGTGTAGTTTCATCATTGTTGAAGCTTATGTTGTGACCCTCTTGAGTTTTCTGAACTCAAAATGCTTAATTAGTCATTTGCAAGGTGTTTCTGACATTCAGTTATGAATATGATGTTACAAACAGAGCAGCCATAACAAAAATGGGATTTCTTTCCCTTTTTTTTCCCCTTGTTTAAATGTGATAAAAATTCATGGTACCTGCTGATATGGTTCTTCAATGTGTTATATGTAATGGTGTTCAGATTACTTTCCTTTTGGTTTTGTTTGATATTTGGTGTCTGCACCTGATAGCCCCTAATTGCCTCAACCAAAAGAAAGACAGATGGCGGCTTATGGTTCATGATGCGCGTAAAGGAGCTTCTTGATCCACGGGTGGATTCAAGATATGAACTTTATGGGTTTGGGATGTCAATGAAAACATTAACTATTGAATTACTAGGTTAAAAATTTAACATTGGACATATTTAGTAGATTTCTAAACTCATTTTGGGTTCAGCCCATAACTTATACTGTAAATCCGCTTCCGTCTTGATCTAGCTCCAAATGTGCCGAAAGCTAACTCAACCCGAAAATGTAGCTCATGAGGGCATGATTGTCCAAGAACATAGAAGTAGATAGCAAATCATTTTCTCAAGCAACATGTGGGACACTTAACAATAATAATCTTTTGTGAATAGTTAAAGATACTGTTTTTCTTTTTGTCCAGATTTGGTTGTGGAATTTTGAAAGTTAAATTATCTGTAGTAGAACTTGGTAGGCTGATGTTGACATTCTTTTTTATTTCCGTGATGTTGTCATTCTTTTCTTTGTCTGATTTTCTCAATCGACGTCTTGATTTTTGCTTTTATTTTTCTTTGTGCATAATAACTGGAATCTTCTTTTGATGATTCAAGCTAATCAATTTGTGCAACTATATATTTTCTGGAAACAAGATTGAACCTAGTCTGCCCTTACTGACTTTTAGTTGTTAACCATCTTATGGGTTAGAGAGATTGTCAGATTGATGTTGCTTACCTTTCTTGATAGATTGCTTGCATTGATGGTGATCACATTTCTTCCATTGCTAGACATGTTCTGTCATTCCAAATTCAACTTAAGTATGTAATGTTCAGAAATTTAATCCAATGGAACTTTGCTGATAGTTTGCAACATTATGTCAACCAACAGTTTGTTCTGAGGTCTGAAGTAATGAATATCAAAACCTAAAAATTTATATCAGGTAATAACATTGACCAAATGAACTTTAAATTGAAATTTGCATAGTAAGTCTGGTTGCACTCTTCATTTTCTTGCCCTTTCCTCCATCTCAAAACAAGAAGAGGCAACCTGGTTCTTGTAAAATATGTTACCAATTTTATAAGTTGGCACTAACTGGTCATATTTTTCTGGACTGAGATTGTAGTGAGTGCCAGCAAGAATCACAGAATATTGTAAATCCGGTTGTTTTATATCTGGATCCATTCTAAGAATTTTACAAGAACTCTTCACATTGAAACTGCCACCATGAACAAATGCAATTTTTGTCTTTCCTGTTTCTGCTCTGGTAATCCTAGGAACTCTCTTTGTCTTGCTTTTGTCTTGCCCTTGACTGATCGCATAACTTCAATGCTCATTGTCTTTACTTCTCCAAACTTCTGGGATCTTATATATAAGTGTACTGCAGCTTCCTATTGAAAGCTCACATCTACTTTCTTCCTTTTTTCAGTGTGACTTAAATATTGCATACCATCTAAAGTCCAAACAGTAATTGCCTTCATAAAAAATTCAAGAGTATCAGCTTCGGCAAGGGGTACTCTGAACATGGCATTGGTAAGGGCTGCAAGGAGTAGCTTAAGGCGTTCCGGAGGTGCAATTGGCAACTATGCAAGTGATAGAAACATATTCTATGAAGGCATTTCACCATTGAGACACCCCGCACCTGTTCTTGAAAATGCTGCAGCAGGTTTCAATTCATCATATATTCCAAGCATGCAGATGATAAATCAATTAAGTTGTGGGAACAGAGGAATGAAGTTTACCCCTCAACATCAGCTTGCACATGCACAAGCTCAAATGGTTGAGGATTCTGATTCAGAGTGTGCAAGCTCCAAGTATCCAACACTTGAAGCAACAAAAGAGGGCGAAAAGCCTAGAGTGGTTGTTCTTGGCTCTGGTTGGGCCGCTTGCAGGTTCCTCAAAGGGCTCGACACTAAGTTGTATGATGTTGTTTGTATAGCACCAAGAAATCATATGGTCTTTACACCTTTGCTTGCATCTACTTGTGTTGGAACATTGGAGTTTCGATCAGTTGCTGAACCAGTTAGCCAGATACAGAAAGCACTGTCAAAGGATCCAAATTCATATTTCTTCCTAGCATCCTGCACCAGTATTGACTCTGATAAACATGAAGTGAGTGGACTTTGTTTATACTGCATTCAACTTGTTATTTTGTTCCGTCTATTGTGTTAGTCTGTGCTTTAATTTGAGAAGACACAATACTAGGAACTTGATTTGATGGGAAAATTTATCTGTTTTTATAACTTAATCAGGTGTGCTGTGAAACTGTTGACGATCATGGAGTCTCTCACAAGCCTTACAGATTTAAAGTTGCATATGACAAGCTTGTCATTGCTTCTGGAGCTGAACCTTTGACCTTCGGCATAAAGGGGGTGAAGGAACATGCCTTCTTTCTCCGTGAAGTACATCATGCCCAAGAAATCAGGAAGAAGCTTCTTTTGAACTTGATGCTCTCAGAAAATCCAGGTGATTCATCCATATTCCAGTCTTATACTCTTGTCATACCGAACTTATTTGGTAGCTCTGTAGGATAATATATATGACATCAAGGTTATAATAGTTAACTGAATGTAGTATAAATTTTGTACATGTGTAAAATTACAGGCATTTCAGAAGAAGAGAAAGAGCGCTTGTTGCACTGTGTTGTGATTGGAGGTGGCCCTACAGGGGTTGAATTCAGTGGGGAACTAAGTGATTTTATCATGAGAGATGTACGCCAACGTTATGCTCATGTCAAAAACTACATTCAAGTAACCCTCATTGAGGTAATTATTACTCCAGCTGTATATTGTAAACCTAAAATTGCAGAGGAAATAGCATTATGTTGAGTATGGTCTACTAACACCTTTCCTTGGACAGGCTAATGAGATTTTGTCTTCATTTGATGTTGGATTGCGGGAATATGCCACAAAGCATTTGACCAAGGTAATGAATCAATCAATTGCTTTATTGCGTTAAGAAAGAGGTTTCTTCAGTGTTTGTTGAATTTGTGAATGATTGCAAAACTTCATATATATCAGGTTGGTGTCCGACTTGTTAGAGGTGTTGTAAAAGAAGTACATCCAGATAAAATAGTTCTCAGTGATGGAAGTGATGTTCCATATGGCCTTCTCGTATGGTCTACTGGGGTTGGTCCTTCTGAATTTGTTAAATCACTAAATCTTCCCAAGTCTCCTGGTGGAAGGTACAGAGTCTTAATTTCTCCATCAATTTAGCTACTTCTTGGTTCCCTTTCATGTTTCCAACAAACTAATCTTTAAGGCATGTTACAGGGTTGGAATCGATGAATGGTTGCGAGTTCCTTCTGTAGAAGATGTGTTTGCACTAGGAGATTGTGCTGGTTTTCTTGAACAGACTGGAAAGCCGGTGCTTCCGGCTCTTGCTCAGGTCAGTATAATTTCCTGATACGTCCTTCATTTCTCCAGGCGTGTTATTCTTATTCACCTGCATTTCTCCTGCTTTCTTTTTCCTATAGTAATTTGCGTGTTTCTTTCTTATTGATCCTGATTAGTTTTATGTGAATGGCCTCGATTGCAACCGTTTATGAACTTACCTAAGGCCTAAAGTTTTTATGAACAATCTTAAAGTTGCATGCTGTCAAGGATTACACTGATACATGACTTGAAAGTTGACCAGTATCCTTTTCTCTACAAGAACACAAGAAGCTGTCTTGTTATCCTGTCTTAAGACATAACTAGGAGTAGAAACTTACCCCTATCCTTCTTCTTGGGTTGCAAAAACCAAGTTTTCTTTGGAAACTACTACAATTGCTTGATCTTGATTGTGGATTATAAACTTTTCTCAATGCAATTTTGTTTTTGTACAGGTTGCTGAAAGGCAAGGGAAGTATCTTGTTCAAGTGTTCAACAACATTGGGAAACAGAATGGAGGCAAAGCTCTCTCTGCCAAAGACATCTCTTTAGGAGATCCATTTGTTTACAAGCATCTTGGAAGCATGGCAACTGTGGGGCGTTACAAGGCTCTCGTTGATCTCCGCCAATCTAAGGTAACATTATATATTCTTATCATTTCTAAAGTTACCGACCCTAAAAAACCTGGATTACCCTCTGCATATAGTATCAATCAAGAAAGAGCAAGCTTGTCCCATGTACCTTTTCATACTATGTTCTGATGTTTATTTTGTTTGTCAGAATGAGAAGGGCGTCTCGTTAGCAGGCTTCCTGAGCTGGTTTATTTGGCGCTCTGCATATCTTACTCGAGTTATCAGCTGGAGGAACAGGTTTTATGTGGCTATGAACTGGGGAACAACGTTAGTATTTGGCAGAGATAATACTAGGATAGGATAAACTAGCATTTCTAGTCGGGATTTTCATGTTTTTGATCCATTTTTGAACACTTAATAACTTAAGTGTGTGTAAAAATTTATTAATGATGTTACGTTTTTAAGTGTTGAAAAAAAAGTGGCAAAAGGCTAAGGAATGAAGAAAGGGATTGTCAAGTGTAAGAATATTTGAATCTCCACAATGCTACCAATCCTAATATATACGTTATAGGCATAAGCCCCTCGAATTTAATGTATTTTACATACATTAAGCATAATCATTATAATTGGTATGTGATTTTACTAAAATTAAGTGAAGAACTTCCCAAGTTACCATTTTATTCCCAATATTCTATGAGGTTTTCACTTTATAGCATTATCAAAAAAAAATATAGGCTTCATAACCGCTGAAGATTTTTGAACAACTAGCTAAAATAGCTAACTTAAGAATACAACTTTCATTGCAACTTGGGAGTTGGATGTTAAGAGATTCGTTGATAACAATAAATTCAGTAATTACACTTCAATTCCAAGTTAGTCCAGTTCAGCTAAGACACCTCACCGTTGATTTGGTTGCATTGGGAATCTTTTCATTCTAAATTTCTAACATTCAATAATTTACGTTCTCTAACTAAAATTCTCTACATTTTCAATTAATATCAACATTTCTAATAAGGTTAAAAAGACTACTGATAAATAATGGCCTTAAAACAGAATAAGAGATTCATACATACAGGAATCAGCACTAAAATAAGGTCATGAGCTCAGTTTACATTCTTTAAGAAGTTGAAGAATCCTATTATCTTTTGTTAAGACTAAGATATTTATCTAATTTATTTGCATTTTAAACTAAAAATTCCAAATTTATGGTCTTTATGTTACTCTCTTGTTTTGTTTTACATAACATTTTATTGAGTGCCGGATTTTACAAAGTGTTTGGTTTGGCAGTTGATAGAGGCAATAGGACCTGACACTAGTTGTTCCCTTCCCTTCGCTTCCGACTCTTTTCTTTTTTAATTGGATTTGGTGCAATTATGAGGGTAATAATTACATAACCTAATGCTTATTCGTCATAAGGTGATTATAATGTAATTTCATGTATTATATTTCCTTGCATAAGTACAATTACATAGCTAGATATCTCTCATTTTAAGATAAAGTTAATAGTAATATATCTTTATTACACTAAATTTGAAAGAAGTGAAGTACATATGATATGTAAAACCATAGGAGATATGTGCATCACATGCCAAAATCGCAGCGGAAGACTGTGAAGTTATCCTACATATTTATTATTTAATAACTAATATTCATTATTTCAAAGTACTTGAAATATTATCTAACGTACTATTCTGGTCAGGTTTTCATAACATTATTTAAAAGAATGTGCAACATTGTAGTGACTCTTTATTAATCCTAAATTTCAAAGGAATTTAGGCGTTAGATTCAAGTTTGTGTATGTATTTAAATCTATGCAAAAAAAAAAGCGAGTGAGGATACAACTAGGTCTAGCAGAGAAGTTTAAAAATATTAGCATCGCAACTCTATATGTATAACATTTCATAATTTACTATAATAATACTTTTCACAGAGCAAAAACTATACGAAATAGAAGCTATAATTTTCCGTAAAATGTGCCCCATGACTAAATTTTTAACATTTCCATAGTAGTTAGTAGCATGTTAAAATCAACTTCAAATAAGAGATTTGGCAACAACTAAAAGGTGGAATTCTAATGTGGATAACTTTTTTAACAGGCCTTTAAAAAAAATTAAGCAAATTAAATTTCACCAGATACCACTTTAACGTGTATGCTCTTTTTTAAAGAAAATAAATCATGTGTCGGTCATATTCCATCCCAACATAAGTAAACAAATTTACAAAGAAAAAATATTAAAGAAGAAAAAAAAACAAAGAAATAGCCAAAAATGGTAACAGAGTTCTCAAAAGGCTACAAGTGGAGAGCTACACAGGAAATGAAAAAAAATTCACGTGGCCACAAAAGTAATACAGCAAAGTAAAGAGTTGCACCGGGTGAAATCAAAGTTCATGTCAGGGTCCACACGTTCAGTAAACTAAGGAGAGGTTCTACAGAACGAATATCAAATTATAACTGCAATGGTTGATTCAGAATTTTTTGACCGTGTGTTTAGCTTGTCCCCTATGATGAAGTCTCGAAGGAAGAGGTCTATCAATCCTAAGAGAATCAACTTTGCTTGCAATAAGTCTAGAACCATTAAGTCTTGCTTTGATTTTGTCTCCACTTGTCACATCCAAAAGAAAAAGATCTAAAAATACCAAAGATCAATTGCTATTCCAGATTCCCTCTGCCTTAAGTCAGAAATAAGTGCAATGAGATTGAATCTTTTATAGATGAGACAACTTGCAATAAAATTCAAGAATGCTCGCAACATGAAGATCTATGGCCTGGAACCGATAAATCAGCAGTAATGAAATTTAAGAATGCCCTAATATGAAGAACTATGGCCTAGAATAGATAAATCAGCTTGCAAATGAAATTCAAGAATGTCCACATGAAGATCTGTGGCCTAAAACAGGAATAATCTATTTGAGGCCTGCTTTTATCCTTTTTGCACTTAGCATAATACATGTACTGTATAACCTTGAGTACAATTTCGCAGGTTCAGTGGACTTGGAATCCTTGATTTCATCACTGTTCAGAGATTAGAGAATATAAGAATTCGTGGTAAGAGAATAATCATCAGTAAGAAGAAAAGTAGTAACAAAGCTGGCCAGCTTGTCTCGTGGAATCCTTTTGGTCCAATAATTGTTAAAGAAGGGAAGGCACAAACCCTTGAGACAAAAACTGTCCAAGGTTAGATATTGATGCAGAGTGATTGCGAGTGTGGAAATTACTCAATAAAAAAAGAAGATGAAATTGATGAAGACCTGTATAAAGAGAAGAAATTATGTTGGAAGCTAGCAGCAAAGAAAAATATTTTAAGGGCGGGCGGCGTCATTCATTGCCTGTATGCGTATTGTCTTAGGTACACCTTAAACGTTTCTGCCTTACAAGTAATTCAATGCTTCAATTCTTTCGCTAAAGGGTGTCACAACTAACTATGAGCACACTTATATGCTACATATAAAATTTTAATCTTTATCCGTCTCCTTTTACCATGAGGAAGAAGTAGCAAGGAACCATGTACAATAAAAATACGAGGAAATATAAAGAGAAATTATCACTCTTAACAAAAATGTTTAGAAAATCTCAAGAAAATGAGTTTATATATTTAGTTGGAACGTGCTTCTTGCAAACTGTCTAGAAATGCATTGTTAAGACTAGTTAATTGTGTAATCTAATTGGTATGACAAGTTAATTGCGTAATCCAGTGTACTTGATAATTTTTTGATATTTTAGAAATTCAATACTGAGATTAAGTGTTCTCTTTATTTAGACTTCCGATATATTCGATGAATATATACCTGAAGTACCCATAAAATTTATAATTTTAAATGAATTTAAATTTTTGGCACTATCGGTGTTCAAAGTTTTTATACTATCAGGTGAAATTACCTACCTGTTACCCATTCTTTCCAACTTATTTTTTCACCTTTCCTAAATGTACTGGCTTTCCCCTCCAAACCATGCTTCCATTTTTTATTTCATTGACTTTCTTTCCAATCTATGCGGTATACATTAATAATGAACCCTCAAAGCAAAAGAAACTCGTAAAGGTTAGCCATGGCTGAAGCGTGCAAGAATCACTTTTGGCAAAATGCACAATGTCTAAGGGATTGATGAATTACTTCAATAATAATGACGATCTTGTTGAGATAAAAATCATGGAACTTAAGGTCCCGTTTGGCCATAAGAATTATACATTTTTTTCAAAACTTAGTGTTTGGCCATGAAAATTCCAAATACAAGAAGTTGTAATTGAAATTTGAAAAATAAGAAAAACTACAAATTTTTCACTTTTTTCACAACCAAAACAAGTACATTTCAACAAAAAATACAATTTTAAAAACTATGATCAAACACAACTCGAACTCCAAAGTTCCAAAAAAAAGTGAATTTTATTTTTATTTTTATGGCCAAATGCCTACTTAAACTTTTAATTTAACACTAAAAAGGGATACAAATTTTAGCTGCGCCAGAAAAAGAAATACAAATTTGATTAGCGCACTAATAGCACTATACTTATTTTTAGTATTTTTTTTTCCTAAATTTTAATCACGAAAGTTACCTTTATTGTCTTTTAATTTACATGATTGGTGTCGAGAATTATATGCACTGATACTCCTTTATTGTCTTTTAATTTACATGATTGGTGTCGAGAATTATATGCACTGATACTGCACAGAATTTACACTCGTTTTAAGTACAGTATTAAGAACATCATGATTTCACTGTTGCACATGCATCTAAAACAACATGTTATTTGGATAAATTAGAAAGTTTAAACTTTAAAAGCTTTAAAATATAAAAAGATATTAAAAATTGTACTCCATAAATAAAGTTAAAAATCAAAGGAAGCTCAGCCCTATGGAAGATGATTGAAAATGAACTTCCAAAACTATACAGGACAGAGCTAACATGTACAGAACAAAAGAAAGAGTAAGCTCATCAAGCTCAAGATCCTAAATCTACCAAAACTGATAGTCTCTCTCTTGACTCAATCTCTATCGGCGATTGTTGGAGAAAATAGAAGAGAAAGAGTGGGCTAAACCCAAAACTATGGTTGCCTTTACTTGCCCTCTTTTTGGAATTGGTCTCCCATATTCCTCCCTTCTTGACATGTTTGTTCCGTTCATCCTCTCTTTTCTTGCTCCGGCCATCTTTCTATTTCTCCGATGTAATTTTACTGGTAGTGATGTACTGACTATTGGTTCGCTGACTGTTGCTTCACAGCTTGGGTTTGCTCTGCTTTGCTGGTTTGAAGGATGTGAATGGCCATGTACTATATATATACTCGAATGGTTAATAATGGCCCTGGAATTTAGTAAATTTACATTATGTGCCATTCATTATCTCAATTATTAAAGCTTATCAAGTACTGTTGACGTTTTGTTGACGATATTGACCTTGTCGCCATGTAGATGTAGTGTTCACAAACTTTTTTCAATCACCATATATGAGTAAGTTGCAATATATTATTGGGTCAGTAATCAGTCCACTTTCTTTCTTTTAATCTATTAAGGGAAATGAAAAAGAAAAAAAAAGAGTAGGGGTATTTCCGTCTTTAAAGCTAAATTTTTTAATTGCAAGCCGTATAGTGGAGACTGGAGAGTACAGTAGCACGTAGCCAATTATGCATAAAGTTTTTTTTTTTGTGTGCAAATTATGCATAAAGTTTTATGTTAAGTGGAAGCAAAAGAAAAGACGCCACTAAAGCTATCAGAAAGCAATTTTTATAAATCATGTTGCATAAAAATCACGTGGGGATTGATATTATTGGCTCAAGATCCACTCAGCAAAAGCATCCATTATTGGTAAAAAGAATTAATTTGGGCCCCGATGGCTTTCTATCATTGTCTTTTCTTTATTGTCAAAAAACCAACACTATAGAGTCGTGCATTGAACAAAGACTCATGTTTCTTTTACTCACAGTAAATGTTCCTCGTACTCGTGTCACATGCAATGTCAATATGACTATCAATTTAGTTTTTTTTTTTTTTTTTTTTTTTTTTAATGTGAAATGCCTTAAGGTCTCAATCTTTCTTTTGAAATAATGTATCTGCATTAAAAGTGAGACCTACAGATGACATTTAGGATTGTTAATTTTTACTGATCTAATATTGCCACAAACTATACCCCATTCGACTTCCTACTTACTAAGTAATTGATTCAAATCTAGATATATGAAACTATAGTAATATGATATTCTGGCTTAAAAGAGGCCTTTCTTCTAAATTTACTATTTTCTGCATTGCATTTAATATCGCATTCTCAGTTATTTTCTTCTTATTTTACAGGCACGCGTTGTTACTTAACTAATAAAGATTTTGGGCTAATTATAACTGGTTATTGTCTTAGTTGCATAAAGTAAGCTTAAGTAGAAGCAGAAATGGTGGCACATGATAGAGTGCCAGCAAATGACAAAGTTAGAAATTTCGTTAATGATATTCAAAAGTTAGAAATTTCGTTAATGATATTCAAAATTTAATACATTTAATATATTAAAAATAATAAGTAATCTATAGGCATTCTCCAATTTTTCATGTGAAGAATGGTCAGGTGATCACCTGTAGGTTTTTTTTTTAATGTGGGGTTCAATCTTTTCTCGTCTTTTCCCCCTCTTTTGACGGGTATGAGTCAAACCTACTACTATCAAAATATTTTCTATTTAACTTTAAAAATGCATATATACATTTTTTTCAATTCAACCAAATACTCCACTGTCCAAATGTTAACCTACATAAAAATTAGAGCATTAGCTTGACTAGATCTTGACTTGTATTTTCATTTGAAAAAGTTGCGTTCACACCTGCACCATTCCTATTATTTAATGAAGCAAACAAGGCGTTTCATCTAATATATATGTCAAACTTTTTCACGGATGGCTTTTCCACGTTCAAGCGTCAAACTTGACCTCCTCATGTCTGCTTCTTTTTATTTTTTATTCTATAATTATCACGAAAGATGATACTTAAAGAACTTAGCCGTAAGGGCACGGTTAAGTCCTTTAACGCAGTAAAATACTGCGTTAAAGGACATCCCTTCTCTCCTTTAGGAACCCAACATAAACCATCGGGTTCCACCACTAGTCCCCCACTTTCCCTTAAAAAAAAAAAAAAAAAATCAAAACCGCCATTGAAGGAGAAAAACCAAGCCGGCCCACTTCCAAAAACATCATTTTCTATTCAAATTTCGTTTGGAAAGTTTAGATTCTTGGTATATGCAAGTCAAGGAGCAAGATTCTAAGGTCGAATTTTGAAAAAAAGCGACGTACAACTCTATTAAAACAACCCTACAAGATGTTTCGATCAAGGTATTTTACTATAAACTTTTTTATTATTTTGTTAAATACATTATAATCCTAAGCATATTTAACGTTTCATAGTTTTGAATTTCGAAAAAACATTTTTTTTTGGCTGTTGGGCAGTAGCCGTTTTGCTACTATTTTAAGAACCAGATCATCCTAAGATTCTGAGCGTACCAGCGGGACTAGATCCCAAGAAGAAGCACGTTATGCTGAAGGGCACAAGGACGAGGGATGATCATGGCTTAGAGCGCCCTCTTATTAAGAGGAAAAAGAGGGGATAGAGACGATGGCGAGGGCGGTGGGTATGGTATGAGCCTTAGGCCTAAGAATAGTCTCAGGCATACCACATGTGGGACCCATCCACGATAGTGTATATACAATTAAGATGTACAGTTTAAGTAAATATTACATATTTTTTGCGTATCTATTTATATTTATAAATATTATCTTAATCTTTCTTATCGTTGATAGAGTGACATCCTAAATTGATAATAAAAAAAATCATGACATATTCGAAATAAAGTTACGCATTAATTTAAAAATAACACGAAACCCTAAAACATAAATAACTTAAAGCTAATGACAACAAGTCTTAAAACAAAAACTTAATTCGAGCACTTTTTAACCACTCAAACGACAATCCGAAGTTTTGTGTATCCTTGATGTATTGAGCTTACCTTATTAAAAAATAAGTTGGCTTTTATATTAAATATTGAAGTTCCGCAATCTCAAAGCATGATTAATCTATGGCTAAAGTACGTAAAAAAGTGTGAAAATGTAAAAGAAAGAGAGTTTAACCAAAAAAAAAAAAAAAAAAAAAAAAAAGGTGATTTGATTGTATTTTGAGTCATGACAGATGATCGACTAAGTCACTATGCACTAAATCGAGTGATCAATATAGTGATTTGATGTTAACTACTTAATTCACCCATATTTAGTGATGAACAAAGGAAATCAATGATATTTAGTGATCAATATATGTATTTAATCAATTTGATGGTATTTTGAGTCGGGACAGATGATCAACTAAGTCATTATGCACTAAATTGATTGATCATTAGAGCGATTTTTGATTCACCCATATTTAGTCATAAACAAAGGAAATCAATGATATTTAGTGATCAATATATATATACTTAATCAATTTGATGGTGTTTTGAGTAAAAAAACAGATGATCAACTTAGTTACTATGCACTAAATCGAGTTATCATTAGAGTGATTTCATGTGAACTATTTGATTCACCCATATTTAGTGATAAACAAAGAAAATCAATGATATTTAGTGATCAATATATATACTTAGTCAATTTGATGGTATTTAGAGTCAGGACAGGTGATCAACAAAGTTATTATACACTAAATCGGGAGATCACTAGAGTGATTTAATGTGAACTACTAGATTCACCCATATTTAGTGATAAACAAAGAAAATCAATAATATTTACTTATCAATATATATACTTAATTAATTTGATGGTATTTTGAGCCAGGACATTGCTGATATTTAGTAATCAATAGAGTGAATATTTTACAACAACTAAGCACATTTTTGCAACAGATGAGCTATCTGTTGTAACAAATGAGTAACTTGTTGCAACATTTGAGTCATCTATTACAACATATTAGTAACTTATTGCAAAAGCTTCAGCAACTGTTTGATTTGTTGCAACAGCTGAGCCATTTGTTGCAACAGATTACTCAGCTGTTGCAATAATTTACTCAGTTGTTTGATTTTTACCTACAAGATCAGAAATCTGTTGCAACAGATTACTCAGCTGTTGTAACCATTTACTCAAAGCAACTTTTTGATTATTTCCAACAGTTGTTTGATCTGTTGCAACATCTGCAACAACTGTTTGATTATTACCAACAGATTTGAAATCTGTTGCAACAAATTTGGAACTTGTTGCAACAAATTTGGAACTTGTTGCAACAGATTTGTAACTTGTTTGAAAATGCGAGGAAGCTGCAACGGGTGAACAACCTCAACAACTTTTTGATTTTTTCCAACATGCGAGGAATCTGTTGCAACAACTTCCTTAATTATTGCAATGACTTTATGACTTGTTTGAAACTACTGAACATAATTTGAACAACTGAAATACATACTGAACATATAATATAATGATACTGAACACACACACACACACACACATATATATATATATAACAAAAATTGCATAATGTTCATCATCCACCATAATCTACCAAGAACATAAAATACAAACTTATAAATAATTGCTCGTCAGCCCCCCTTAGGGCTCCAAAAGTACAAATTAACAGTTGTGATATGTTCAATAACTAACTAGTTGTTGCAACATATTTATTACTTGTTGGAAACTTTTCAGCAATTTATTAACAACAGAACATACATTTGTGATTTGAACTAGATCAACATATCATTTAGGTGAGGTGTTGCAACTGATCACTTAATTGTTGGTGACAGTTTCGGTTGTCTCTGTTTCAACCAACAGATATATGTCCAAAAACTAATGTAGTTGTTGTAACAAGAAGTCTACTTGTTGTGACAAGTCAGTGAGTTGTTGGAAAGAGTAGAAGCTATCCAACAGCTTTCACAGTTGTTGCAACAAGTAAGCTAAATTATTTATACACATTTTAACAGTTGTTGCAACAAATCAGTACAGAAGTTACAACAATTGCATAAATTGTTGCAAGTGTTGCAAAAATTACAACAGCTGTTGCAATAAATTCAGAAGCTCTTATACAAAATCTTTAGCACTTGTTGCAACAATCAGAATCGCTATTTCCGTAAAATTGTTGGAAAATCAAGAAGTATACCCAGATGAATAATTGAAATAAAACAATATTGTTTTACTTACCAAATGAGCGGAAATAACCCATGAAGTAATGCCCAGTACTACACAAATGAAATTCGGTCTAAAAATTACGTAAATTTGGTGAGTTTTTTTTTTCTTGAGCAACTTTTTTCTAAATAAAAGAAGAAAGCAATAGCAGCAAAAGAGGCTGAGGAGGAGGAAGAGGGGGAGGGGGGGGGTGGCAGGGTGGAGTAAGAAACAAAAAAAAAAAATTCAAACTTCTTTTCAAGATTCTTTTTTTGGGGTGGGTGGTGCAAAAAATCAAAAACAAAATTAAAACCAAAATTAATTTTTTTTTTTTTTTAGGGTGGAGGTGATGGAGTATTGGGTCACGAGGGGTGGAGGGGAGGAGGGTGAGGAGGAGAGGAGGGGGGGGGGGGGGTGGCGAAAAAAAAAAAAAATCTTTTTTTTTGGGGGGGGGGGGAGGGGGCACGGAGAGGGGGGTGAGGGGTGGGAGGAGGAGGGGGGGAGGGACTGCAAAATAATAAAAAAATAAAAATTTAGGGGAGGGGCTGAGGGTGCGGTTAGGGGTGGGAGGAAGGGGGGGCTGGTGTAAAAACAAAAAAAAATATCAAAACTTAAAAAAAAAAAAAAAATTGGGGGGGGGGGGGGGGGGGGGTGGGAGGAGGAGGAGGAGTGGCTGGTGGGTGTTTTGGGATTAAGTTGGGATTTCTTTGTATTTTGCAAAAGTTTAACAAGTTTTAAAAATTACATTTCAGACCCTCATTAACTTAATCAGATTTTTAATTGGGCTTTGACTTGGGCTGATCAAATGTGTCGCCTGTAGTAATTACAAGACTTTTTATTCACCTATAGTTAAAAAAAATTTGTAACTATCATACTTTGTCATGTTTATAGAGTATCAAATTACTTACGTCCCTTTGATATTTGCTAATTTTCATACCAAATTTGCTTTCTCATAAATAATTTTTTCTTTAAATTATCCCAAAACACCTTCCGGCTCTTACATTTTGAGGTAACTTAAGGCCATGATGCAATATGAGATTATGGTTATATTTCCATGTCTTCAGCTTAGTCGTGTATTTACAGGTGGAAGGAGCTTGAGATTGGGAAGTTGGGCATGGAATATGGTCTTTTGCGGCTTCCTTCTTTGCCTGATGTGAAGCATCATTCTCTTTCTACAAAGGGATTTGCTGCTGTTGAAGAAATCAACCTAGACGAGATCAAGTTTAATTAAGTTTATTCATTATTCAGCCTGCAAACAATCATGTTAGAATCATACAGATTAGGGAGTTTCAGTATGTCTTGTCAGTATCATTATATTTTTATCGGAGCAGTTTCAATGTGTGACTAAAGTACTGCTCACTAAATGTTTTGATCTGTTGTGAAGTCTTGATCTTGGATATTTAGCCGTTATCTTTTCCACTCAGGGACATGTCCCGGGAGAAGCAAAGAAAGAAGAATTTGCAAGCGAAAAAGGCTGCAATGGCACAACAAGAAGAACAGAAGACACCGAGACTTAAAAAAGAAGCAAATTCTACAGCAACTGCCACGAGAAAGAAAACTGCCAATCAGAGACGTGCTACCCAGTTAGTTGAACATGAAGATGAGATTACAAGGGAGTACCGCCTATTGAAGAAGCTAAAAAGGGAGCTCTCGATGAGAACGAATTTGCAAAATTGACTGGCACCGAAGACTTGCTTTCTGACACATGATTACATCGAGGCACAAATTCTGTTGGTCAAATACATTCATACGGGGTGGTTGCAGTTGCAGATGTTATACCAGTTACCTAGCAAGAAAGATAAGTATCGCCCAGAAACTGAAGTTGATCAAGCAATAATTTTGGATAACGAGCACAATCATTCATCAGTTGCCTATGTCCCACCTTACATTGGATTGCAGATCCATGGATGAGCGACCAAATTTTGTGCTATCTGATCTTTTCTTTTGAATTTATTTATCTTTCTCACCACCTCTTTTTATGATTCTAACCACCAGTGGCTGGGTCTCTTGTTCTGATGTGTAATTCTACTTCATATATCATGATAAATATGAGATTTATAATATTCTTTTTCGTTTTTCTGCTAAGTAGTACTTAGTATTTATTAATTTGATTATTATTGTGATTTTTCATTGAAAAGTTTATTTTTTCTCATATTTGATTAATCTTGCATTACATTCACAATTAAAGCTTGTGTACAGTTTCCTTCAACCCCAGAGACAAGTTTGAAGAATGTACAGAAACTTGACATACTTAAATACTTATCCAAAAGACAAAAAATATACTTAATTTTTTTTTTTAACACCAAAACCATGTCCTTCAACAACTTTTATAAAGAAATATTTCAGTGGAAGCTCAAACTGACATTTAATCTCTTAGGCATCTTCAGTTAAATAAAAAATAGTGCATAAATCAGCGAGAAGTCGAAAATCAAGAATGTTTTAGCTGAGGGAAAAGGATTGAAAATTAAGTTCCAAAACTATACAATGGGAGCCGGAATTAGCAAAATCACCAGCCATGTACGTACAAAATACAAGAAACACCAAGCTCAAGATCCTAAAGAAGGACAATAATAGCCTCCAACACTCACTAAATCTACCAAAACTGGGTACTGTCTCTTCACCGAATCTCTATCGGCGATTGTTGGAAAAAATAGAAGACAAAGAATGAGCTAATCCCAAAACTATGGTGACCTTTACTTGCCCTCTTTTTGGAATAGGTCTCCCATATTCTTCCCTTCTTGACATGTTTGTTCCGTTCATAATCATCATCTCTTTTCTTGCTCCGGCCATTTTTGTAATTGTCTGATGTGCTTTTAGTAGTACAAGATTCCTGTGGTAGCTAGGCACTCTGTTTCTGCTCTGCTTTGCTTTGCTTTGCTTGTTGGAAGTGAAATGAATGGGGCGGGGTATAAATAGTTAAGCAGCTGGTAATGGCCCCTGATTTTGGTGAATTTTACGTGTTATGCCATTGTTTAATTTTATCTCAATTATTTGAGCTAATATTTATGAAATACTGTGTACATTTTGGATGACGATATTGAACCTTGTTGTGTTTACATTATTCTTTTTATTTAAAATTATAATATACTACTCCACTACTTGTTTTTTCCTAAAGCCAAAAGAAAAGAATTTTGTTGGTACAATGGAATTTCTTTTATGTCATAGGATATGTTTGATATAGGAGAAAACATGGGTTCAATTATTTTGCTCAAATAAAAACTTGAATATAGTGTTTTGTAGTTAACAAGTCTTATTTAAAAGTGTTTTCTTTTTTTCTCAAAATAAGAACACGTTTTATGTTTATTAAAATTCGGAAAGCTTAGAGAGAATCCATATAAGTTTAGAATGTATCTATCGTCTCAACCTATTTGTCGTGATACTCTCTTTTACACACCCCTTAAGAAATTAATTAGGAGGACTTATCGATTTTACCCTCATTTATGTCTTAAGAAATAATTTCTTCATTAAATAATCTCTTCATTAACATTCTTAAAGAATAACTACTACTAAGGATAAAATGAATAAAAATAATTAATTTTGTATTGAACTTTTAAAATTATAAATAATTTGAGACAACTATTTTTAGTAATTATGACAAAGAAATAATCTCTTCATTAAACATTCTTAAGGAATAATTACTACCAAGGATAAAATGAATAAAAATAATAAATTTTGTGTTGAACTTTTAAAATTATAAATAATTTGAGACAACTATTTTTAATAATTATGACAGATAATTTGAGATGAAGAAGTAGTGGTCTGAAAGCAGATTATTCAGTGCAGAATCTATCTCTCTTTTATGAAAGATAATTCTATAGATTAAAAATCAAATATGTACTGATCATGTATTATTGCATAATTCACATTCTTTTTATTTAAAATGTTCATCTGCCTCAAATAATTATTTGTTTTACATATTCTTATTCTTCGTGAATGGAATAGATTACCAAACATAAAAACAATAGCATAATGAAATGCTTAAACAAATGGTGAAATTATACTTCAATTGCTAGGACACGTCAGTTCAAGCGATAAATAATCAGTAAGTGTGACACGCTATGTGTTCCTTTCCCTTTCTTTATTTCTTTTATTTTCTTCTTCTTTGTCTTTTATTCCAATATATAAGGGAAAAAAATAAAGGAGATAAGTTCTGTGTTTAAAAGGATAATATTTTAAACTAACCTGATATTTTTAATTGCAAGTTGATAATGGTGGGCTCACTGCCAGTTAAGCATAAAATATGTCTGGTAGAAGCAAAATAAAAAAATGTCACTAAAGTTATTTGAAAGCAATATTTTAATAGTCGTGTTGAATAAAGATCACGTGGGAATTTTAATATTATTGGTACCAATACCGTTTAGCAAAAGTCATCATTAGAAAGGAAAATTGGGACCCGATGGCTTTCGTCATTTTCTATTATTTTCACGACGACCCAAATCATGGACTCGTGCATTATTAACACTCGCTTTACTTTTAATTAGGCTGATTAATGTGTTCCACGTATCTGATGCTGCAATAATGACTATCAATTTTTATATTTCGTCCATTAAGTAACTAGTGAATATGTTCACGCTTCGCGCGGTCATAAAAATTTCGTTGAAATTTACAATTTACTTCATCTAATATGAAATGAAAGCAACATAAACCATCAATCATCATGAGCATGAACATAAGATTAAAAGTGCGTGAAGCAGAACTAATAACAACAATTTGTAATGTGGAGACCCTGCTTTTTATTGCTCATACAACAACCTTAGATATGACCTATTGATGAGAAATTGTAATAACAAGAGCAACAAGAAGAATGGACTCGTTGATAAGATTATTTCGGAAATGCTCACTTTCTTTTTTATGGAGAGTAAATAGCTCGTGAATAATCCTTTTTTTGGTGAATCTTTCCTAGTATAGCCATAGTCGCAAGTGCCCCTATTTTCAATAATAAACGCATTTTAATCACATTGGTAACACATACCGCATCAAAGAATGGTAGTAACATATTAAAATTTTTATTATAATGAAAATTATATATTTTCAGCACATATCAAAGTATTATTACTTAGTGCAGGAAAACTTCAAGTTTCTAATACAAGAAATTATAGTTTTTTTTTTAACAATGATTTATGAATTTTTTTAACATAAGTAGAGTGAAAGAATGGGAAATCGAGAAGAAAAAAAAACTACCAAAATAATAGTTCGAAAGGGGAAAACAATTTGGTCTAAGGGTAATCGTTATCACTAACAAGATGTACCTCAAGTTAAAATATTAAATTCTTGTTAAATAATAATTGTATAAAACTAATAAAAATACTTCATCTCTCACCATTTAAGGATTCTACTTTTTTTTTTTCATACCCAACAGGCCGAGATCTTGCGGCAAAATAAATTGTACACAATATAAAATGAAAGGAAAACAAAAAAAACAATTAAAATACCAAATTGTATGTTTAAATAGAATAACTAATTCATCTGGTGTAAACATATGGTCCAATTCTCAAACTGCATATGAATAAAGCTCTTCATTTTGTATTAACTTGAGAACCTTATAAATTTCAATACCTAAAATCATAAAAAAGGTAAAAGAATTATAACTACAAAATAACGAAAGTGAGTGTCCAAAAATGTTTGAAATTGACTATAAAATACCGATCTCGATCATTATCGTAGAGAATAAAGAAGCGCGTACTAAAAAATGCTTAAATTCGACTATAGAACCTAATGATAAAACAATCCCTCGAGCATCCCAAAAAACGTAGACCTCTCGTTACCTTCTCCAAATCATAATTGCAATACCTAAAAACCAAAATAATTTGAAAGCAAGAACATATCAATAAAGGTCTACTAAGAAATGAAAAAAAGAACTGACTATTTAAAATAATACCATACAATGATCACAAAAATATTCTCAAAGTTCCAGCAAAAAAGGGGGGAAAACGGAGAATTTACCTCATCATTGCTTTCATGGAAAAGAAAAAATAATGAGTAACAAAAATTCGTGAACAATACGTAGATAAACAGGAATAGATGCATGAAAGGATCCCTACCCAAAAAAAAAAAAAAAAAGGATAAAGGAACTGGAGATTGTCAAGCACACGGGAAAATAACATGAACTTGATAAAGAAGTTTTTGCCCAAAAATGGAGAGCGTAAAGCAACTGTTATAGCATAAGAGGATACCAGTTATCAAATTAAATGAATACCACATTCATCCACATTGAATGGGATACCACGTTCATCCACATTGAATGGATACCATAATCATCCACGTCCATGAGTAAGTTGGCAGATGACTTTTTAGGTTTCTAACATCATACAAATTAATGTGTTGTTCTTAATTTGTTCTTAAATGCCTTTTCCATTTAATTGAGCAATGAATGTGTACAATTATAGAATTATTGATAGAGTGACTTTAATTTTCAGCAAATATTTTGATGGAAATATAAGAGAAAAAATGTCAAAAAATTGACAAAAAAGATAAATAGCAATGGTGGCCATAGAGAGGTGCCACATCACCTTGTCTATGCTTAGCTTTATATTATATATAGATTGTTCCTTTAGGGTCTCCATCATTCTTCATCTTTTAATTAAATATATCGAAAATGACATGGTTTTTAATTTATAGACGATGTTTAGGATTGATTGTTACTCTCTCTGTCCCATTTTAACTCTAGTTTTAGCTCAAATAAATTCTTTCAAAGAAATTGTCCCCGTAGAAATTCAAGAAGTATGCATAATATTTAAGATGAAAAATTAGTCTACACTTATTAAATTGGAGTAACTTTATAACTATACCTTAAATTTATTATTTTTTGATGGGCATAAAAAAAGCTAAAATATCAGTCAAAATGGGACGGAGAGAATATTGAATATATCTCGATTCAAGTTGTAGTTACGGTTGGGAAACCGAAGTAAAATCACAGTAATAAAAATATTATTTATTTAGCATAGTAAAATAACAACACTTGAAAAATAAATATTACTACGATAATATATTTAGTAAATATGACTTGAGTCGTGTTAAGCACTGTCCTAAGAAATTATTTCAGCAATGTGAAATATTTTCAGAATTAAATAAGCCCTTCTCTAATTAATTAAAAGATATAGGAATCAGCAAAATTAAAATTTATCAGAAAGTTTTAAAAGAGAAAAAAAAAAAAAAAAGACAACAATAAAAGAATATTTAAACAAAATAAATTAAAATTAAAAATAATTTAGAAGAGAGAGAGCGTTTAGAATAGTACAGGGAGAGGAATGCTTTTTTGGTCCAAAGGAAGTTCCTATTTATAGGCATAAAATTTGATCTTGCACAAGACAAGTGACTTGTCTCTTGAAAATTCATTCAATGCCACCATGAATAACTTTAAGACACATGGTCACTTGGGTGTCAAAAAATTCCATGCAATTTTGTCACATAAAATTTAACTTGCCACTTCTCTTTAAGTGCGCAGAGTCAATATAGACATATTATTACCCATATAAACCTACTTAATGGGATCTCCAATTACATAGGTTGGGTTATCATCACTATTGACAATCATATGGCGCTAATCCCATCTCTTTTGAGGTTTGAAGAATTAATTTTCTTTCCACGAGTTTAGGCAGTGAATCGGGAAAATTCATTTTTGACTTCACATAATCAATAGAAATTATTTCAGCAGCTGCTTAACGACATCATGTCTCAATTTCATGTGTTCTACTCTTGTAATTATAAGATTTATTCTTTGCAGTAGCTATTGCTGTTTGAAAATAACCATGCATAAACACAAAAGGCAACTCATCCTTTATTAAAAGGTTATTCACTAAGAAATTTCGTAGTCACTCAGTCTCAGAACCAGCTAACTCCAGAGCTACAAACTCTGACTCCATAGTTGATCTAGCAATGATCGTCTGCTTAACTAATTTCCACGATATTTCACCCCCACCAAGGGTGAACACATAGCCACTAGTGGATTTTGTCTCATCTAAATCAGAGATCCAGCTTGCATCACAATAACTTCCTAAAGTAGAAGGAAATCCACTATACATGATACCTTAATTCATGGTTCCTCACAAATATTTTATTAGTCTAATTAATGCAGATCAGTGCTCTTGATTGGGATTATGAGTATATCTACTCAGTCTACACACAACATAGGCTATGTCAGGCCTTGTAAAATTCATTAAATGTATCAGAATCCCAATAATCTGAGCATATTTAGACTGAGTGACTGGGTCACCATTATTCTTTTTCAATTGAGAATTAGCATCATAAGTAGTGGCCACAGGTGTCACCTCAAAACATTCAAACCTCTTAATAAGTCTCTCCACATAATGTTCTTGTGGTAGTAATATATTATCATCACTCCTTATAACTTTAACTCCCAATATCTTATTTACTTCACCCAAATTTTTCATATCAAAATTAGTAGATAAGAATAATATGATACTTTCCACAATATTTAAGCTTGTACCAAATATGAGCATGTCATCAACATATAAGCATATTTTCACATAATTATTGTCTACCACTTTAGTATAAAAACATTTATCCACCTCAACAGAAGAAAAACCGCCTCTTATTAAGACTCTATCAAATTTCTCTTGCCACTGTTTAAGAGATTGCTTAAGATCAGATAGTGATTTCGTTAATTTACAAACTTTATTTTCTTGTCTAGAAATAATACATCTCTCGAGTTGAACAATATAAATCTCTTCTTCTAAATCACCATTTAAAAAAGCTGTTTTTACATCCATTTGGTGGATAAAAATCTTGTGAATTGATGCTAAGGCAATTAAAATTTGAATAAAGAAAACTCTAGTCACTGGTGCAAATGTATCAACATAATCAATATTTTGCTTTTGAGAAAATCCTTTTGCCACTAAACGAACTTTCTATAGAGCCATCAGGATCAAGCTTCTTTTTGAAAATCCATTTACAACCAATAGGTTTTGCATAAGGAGGCAAATCAGTCAAAACCCATGTATTATTCTTCATGATAGAATCAATTTCAACTTTTATTGCTTCTTTCCAAAATTTAGCATCAGAAGAAGATATAGCTTCAAAATAATCCCACACAGATCAAATTGGTTCGGATATTAGATGTGAGTTTGAGAAGAACTTTTCATTCCCAAGAACTTGAGTTGGCCTTCAATAACCAAAGATAAACAATTTCTTCTCCTTTCTCAACTTGGGTGTATGAGACAAAATTATTTCATTTACACAAATGTGCCTAGTAGCACCAGAGTCTATCACCCAATTTTTCACATTGGTCTCAATATTTATTTCTAAAATGACCGCAATAATTATATCATCAGCTTCAGCCAAATCTATTTTGGCTTAACGGGATTGTCATTTTCTCTTGCATTGAAGTGTATTTTTCATGAAGGTTTTATTATTGGCTTTGGGCTTGTAACCATTTATATTTACATACCTGAATTTCGGCATCTTCATTTGGCTAAATTATGGACATATTAATGCATCTGCAACACCATGAACATCTGGCAAGATAACGGAAACAGGAGCAACCAGAACAACACTAACATCCATATTATCAATAATTTCACGGGTGATACTATTTGCCATAGTTTCCTAGATTGTTGGGAAACCGAAGTAAAATCACAGTAATAAAATATTATTTATTTACCAAAGTAAAATAATAACGCTTGAGAAGTAAATATTACTACGATAATATATTTAGTAAATATGACTTGAGTCGTGTTAGGCACTGTTCTAAAAAACTATTTCAGCAATGTGAAATGTTTCTCTAGGATACAACAAAACCTTCTCTAATTAATTATACATGAATCAACAAAATTTAATCAATAAAATTTAAATATTACCAGCAAGTTTTAAAAGAGAAAATAAAAGATCCAATAAAAGAATATTTAAACATGAAAATTAATTTAGAAGAGAGAGAACGTGTAGAATAGTGGGAGAGGAAAACTTCGAGATGTTTTTTCGGTCCAAAGGAAGTTCCTATTTATAGGCATAAAATTTGATCTTGAAAATTCATTCAATGCCACCATGAATACCTTTAAGACACATGGTCACTTAGGTGTCAAAAAATTCCATGCAATTTGACACATAAAATTTAACTTGCCACTTCTCCACGTAATTTGTCACAAAATCTTTAAAATACAACTGCTGTTACTAATTTGACTCATATTTATACTTCTCTTCTGATTTGATAAGGATTTTGACTATATTAGCATGATATTTTAGCTTCGAAGAGGAAATCTGTCTTTTCAAAGTTAACTGAGATTATTTTTCGCAACACATGTTTGACTCTTTGCTACTCACACTTAAGTCGTGATGTCGAATGCTAATAATAATAAGTGTTAATATCTTATTGTTGCATAAAATAAGCTTAAGTAGATACGGTGCCCACATAATAAAATTAAATTTGTACTACTGCACCATCAAAGGATGTGGTGCGCCTAAATGATAGCCAGCTTTCTCCCTTAATCGTATGCCTCGAGCTTAAATTTCTCCTGAGATATGAAAAAACCGTTAATAGAGAGCGCTTTTCCCCGAATGGAGCCTTACGCGGCGTGAATCCGGATATAATTGGGCTTCAATGCGAATTTATGACTATCGGGTGGGAAAAAAATTGTACTACTGTACTTTATAAATTTTAAATTTAATAGAGTAGTTGTAACTTTGACCGGCTAGTGATATTTTCTGATGTATAACCTTCATGAATTTGGAGCATTCGCTTGACTAGATCCTGACTTGGTAGGGTCTCACACGTATATATGTTTCTTGAAATTTGGAAAAGATGCGTCCACACTTAGGCCATTTATTTTTTTATGTTGTGTTTCCATTAACGATCTATTTTTTTTAACAAGTTGCTTCTTTTTTTTTGTTTGGCATATTGTAAAAGTAAATCAATTTCTTGAGCTCTTTCGTAAGTTACATTGCTCAAATTTGTAAGGACAAGAAACATCATTTCTTTGAACACATCTCTCCCGGTTAGTAAATTTTTTGGATTTTTGTGACCTTTATTCGTCAAAAATCTGCAGATTGGTTTGTCTCCCTCCCAATATATTTCATAGAGACATTATTGATTTTCACCAAATATTTACAATCTTCGAGAACAACCTGAAGACGAAGAGGATGTGCGCATGTGTATAATGTTCTGTGATGTACGAGACGATGACCTTATGCTAAAGCATGGACAAATCAAACATTTTGCTTATCGATTGAGACATTAATTCTATGAGACTTTAGCCCAATGTGATCATCTCGAGGCATTTTAAGCTTTGCTTAAATCTCATAGAGATGATTCAAAACTTTGTATTGTAACTCTAGATTAATCGGTGATTTATAAATCTCTCAACTCTTAATTAAATTTTAACATTATGATCGTTAAGATCAATTAATTGAACAATGATCGTAAATTATGACGAAATGATATAAAAAAAAAAAAAAAACAGAAAGCTGAAGAGGACTAGGACAGGAGATAAGGATTGGAATTGATATGAAATTGATATAGACTTATTTGTAATAATATATATATATAGATATGTGAGTTTTCGCCTAGAATAGATATATCGATATTGGTGATTGAGCTAAATATACATATATATGGCAATATATTGTATTGAGTGGATGAACAAACTAAAATATACTTCAAATCTGGACTAAAACGAGAGGGGGAGAGAGCTTTAATATATTTATTTATTACAATGTTCTAGATCTCAAAAAGTTAACCCCTAAAAGTAGGAAATCGCCTATTTATAGTTTTGTCACGTAGCCTTACATACAATATAAAGCTTTTAGAATAAAGAAACCCTAAAAGGATAAGGTAGGGCCATCGTCCGACACCCATACTGATTGTCAAGACAAAATGAGTAACGATGCTTGACGCGTGGCGCTTCCAGGCCGGTTGCTTGGACCAACCCGCCACGATCGGTTCGGACATGGAGAAATCAGACTAACGGCAACGCTGAGTTTGGTCCGAAAACATCGGACCAACAGATTTACTTCTCTTTTCTCGGATCAGCCACATCTTGTGCAATCCCCGATCGAAGAAAGGACCAATCATACTCGTGCTCATTTGGTCCTACCCCGCCCCTGCCTCACCCCATTGCATATATATTCGGTTTTTGTGTACATACGTATAGTCCTCACACTTTCCGACCGTAGTTTTACCTGAGTAACGGAAGTGGATAAGTCACAAAAACTCGTGGTTTCATAAGCTCGTTTATCTTTTAATTTTGGCGGGACCCGCTTATGTCACATTCCTCCGACACGCCCACGTGTCTTGTCCCGAATGGCCGACCTCGGGAATCGCCGTAACGCACGTCGCCTCATATCAGGCCTCATTAATTGTGGGACACGTGGCGCCCCCCGATTGGCCGCCTTCTGTAACCGCTACAATTCCCACACCTATATAAGACCCTTAACCCTTTCACTTTTTTACTTTCACTTCTTCACTTCATTTATTCATTTCTTGCTCCTGATCGTTTTCATCTCTTAATTTCTTGCTTGTTTGATCGTGAGAAGCCAACTTTGCCAACTTCTCCATTTGCCATTCTTTGATCGAAAGTGCTCCTTTATTACCTCTTTCACTCGTCATTTTACATTCTTCAACTGCTTTTTCAATCTTTCTTATATTTCCTTCAATCGTTTCTGTTTCCTACTTCAAATTCACAAATCTTCTTTTTCACATCTTCCAAATAACCGCCAACACCGAAACTACCTCCCAAAGATGTTCCCCTCTTTTTAGGAGCCGAGCCAACCTCACAACCCAAGGAAAAACCTTCGTCGAACCGACCGTCTTCGACACGGCCGTCCAAACCCAACTACAACAAAGAATTTGACGTCGAGAAGCCATCCCCGGGCCGCGGATGTGGTTTCGACGTAAGGCGATATCCTTCGTCTATTACGGAGGATAAACTTGACCAGGTCCGGGCCGACTGCAGATGTGATAACCGTCCGGTGCAGGTGTTCGGCCCCTGGCCCGATGAGTCGATCACCGATCATAGGGAAGGTTTCTTGTATGTTTACACCTATCCATTTACGCTCAAACTCGACCCTACAATTGACCCGGTTATCTTGGAGATGTGCCAGACGTATAATTCATCTTGTTTACACTCAAGTTCTTCTTTAGGTACTTAAATGACACAAACCGCTATGAGCAACCCAGCATATGAATTTCGCTAATATACCTCGTTATTAACGTCATTGAATTATGAAATTCTGCAGAAGTATTAGATTAACTGTCAGCCTTAGTGTTGTCTGAAATTACTCTGTTGCTCTTTTTCTTTCATGTGATAAAGTAATATAGCATGATTTTGTATCTTATAGCATGCACAAGATTTCCTTTCAGGACACAAGGAACAAAATGCAGAAGACGAGTGGCAAATACGACGATTAACTGCCTTCGAATTACAATGTCTTGATTCTGATAGTATTTTTTTAAATAACCGAGAAATTCTCGCGAGTCATCCAATACAAGTTTCAAACTCTATGTATAATGGACCTAAATATTTTCCCTTCTCCGCTTTAAAACGGGCCTATCCGGGGAAACCCAAAAAGGGGGCGTTTGGCAAAGATTGGAACTTTCTAGGTTT
>NC_081343.1:55758854-55765504 GCF_029784015.1 Lycium ferocissimum | reverse complement strand
AATTTTTTATAAAATTTTTAGAGTTTTTTTTTTGGAGGGATCCTATTTTTATGTATAGATTTTATTTCAGTTAAGGCCAAATTTCCTGTACCCAATTACCAATAGAATTTTCCTTACCTCTTTTGTTTAAAGATAGTCTAATGTAATAGAGAAAGGAACTTGGTTTCAGTCCTTCAAACCTTTTTACTTCTTTGGAAGATGAAAAAATGTAGTTGATATTTTTTTTAAAAAAAAAACTTGTCGAGAGGTTAGTAAAAAAAAATTTTGAGGGGCCCAATATTTGACCAATGCCAGTTTTCCATTATATCAGACTTCCCCAAAACAAGTAGTATTTTGTAAGAAATGTTTCTGTCCCCAGGGGGAAAAAAAAAAAAAAGTGATCAGTTTTGCAGATAAATTATTTATTAATCCCAAGAGTTTTACAATGCCCTTTGATTATCATGAGTCAAATGGAGTCATTATTAAAAACAAAGTAAATTAGAAAAAAACATCAGGGAAAAACAATGGGATAGAATTTAATACCAAATCGGGTATACCTACTAAATTTTTGATTAACTTTTAAAAGAAATTTTAGCAAAAGCTAAGTTTTAATAAATAATTTTTATTTTTTTTTTTTTGATTTTTGTCGAAGCTTAAAAATACTTTTAACTTTTTTAAACATCATAAGACTAAAAAAGAGTTAAAAAATTTTTTAAATAAGCCAATCCAAAACCCCTAGGAATTAAACTTATTGTTTGTTTCCCTTTTCTTTACATATTAAGAAAGACAAAGATCACTTTTCCACTATTCCATTTCTCTCATGAGAAAAACAAGAACTGCAATCAGCTGATTGAAGAACTAGTCTTGTATTTGCATCACCACCAACCCTAATTTGCCCCCGGCTTCATTCTTGAAATTTGGCTGGAGTCCTCCCAAGTTCCCTTCAACTTTTGGAGACAAATCAAAGAACCTGAATTGAACTTCTAAGTGAGCAAAACTATCATACTTAGGTATTCCATAACTATGTATCGCGTCCTCTTCTTCTGTCACAGGAGCAACATTGGCTGAGATTTCCACTATTTCTTGAATTACTCTTACACTGTTTGTTGCGGAGGTCCTTTCCAATTCAAGATTTTCATCAGGGAAATTCCATACAGATGAACGGCCTATTGGGACATTAAAACTTATCCCGTCATACTTTTTTAAAACGCCAATTAGCATGCCGTAACGGATATTTTTTTCAAAGTTTTATAATTAGGGGTAGGGGTTGGGAAAAATTTAAAATATTAGTAAATTTCCCCCAATTAAAATTAGGGGGAAATTTGCCCTTTTCCCCCAAACTTCATCCCCAATATTTTTGTTTTTCAAAAACATCCACTTTATTTACACTTCCCTGCTTCCAAAAAAATTATTCACTTTTTCCCCAAATTTTTTCACTTGCTTCCAATTTTTGCCATTTGATTTCCCAACTCGTTTTTAATTTAATACCAAAAAACCAAAAAAATTTTTTTTGAAAAATTCAATTTTTACAATTACATTTTACCAAAAACTACAATTTAAAAACTAAACTAAACACAACTAACCCAAAATTCCAAAAAAAAAAAAATATCTATCGAAAACGGCTTAAATTTTCATATTCAAATTCAAAGTCAATTCAGCTTGCAATTGGTGATTTTAGTGTTAAAACCCTTAACAGGCTATGAAGGAAAAAATTTGAAAGGTAGTCCCCAAATGGCGATGTCAAATAGGTTGTGAAACAAGAAAAAGTGGAGGCATTATAAGAAACCTCAAAGGGAAATCGATACATTCTTTAAGACTACAACAAATGCTACTTCATCCCTGAAGCTGAAAGTCCGGGTTTAAAAACCCAGGACCGAAAATCCAGAGTACCTAATCTAACTCTGCTACAAATTAACATCTACTCACAAAATAATATTCATAAATTCTCATATGATAATGGATTGCACGTAGCTGCTGCAAAGCTTCAATAAGTTGGACTTATTGATCATCTTCCTGAAGGGAATCAACTCGCAATCAGTTTAGCGCATATACTAAGTTTTGTAGGAAAAAAATTACATCATATGATTCTTTTCCTTTTTTGTGAGTGAACTTTTCTTCAAAGACTTGAAAGGAACTTAAGACTTTAATATACAGTAGTAAATTTGTGGAGAAATAGTGAAGCAGTTTGGTTCAAGATAAAGATGATAATATATATTGACAGTAAAAATATTGAACAGCGGGGCAACTGTGGAGTTAAAATATGAACACAATAACCTGAAAGAAAGGGCTTTGCTTACTACTACTAAGCATGTCGGAGTTCAACACTATATCATATGCCTAAAACATCCTGAATAAACTATATATGGACAACATAAAGAAAACGATAAGAACGATCAACAACTCTAATCCATGTGACCAAGACTTACTCCTGATAGGAAGCTATGAGATTAAAGGGATTTTCTTACTGGTGTTGGCCACCATTTTTGGGTAATTGGTACATTAGTAACCCATCATTGTTTGTTCCTTTACTTTGGCAAACCCGGGAGCTTCAATGTATGAGTAGAGCTTTCCACTTTATCTGTTCATATATTGTACATCACAACGTGATAATTACCTACACGAAGACATACAAGATCCTCATTATATGGGTGAAAAGCTAGTACAGAAACCAAATGTTTGGTATCACGACGTAATTTTGGGACTCTTGACGCTTTGATTGTAGGGATTCTCTTGTGACCAACGTCCATTTCCCCGTTGTGTAATCCTCAAGCTCCCATACACTTATACAAGGGTATCGGCTTGGTTGATCAATTACTTGAGCAAACAGTAGACGACCTTGACACACTCCCAATTTAGAACACAACAAGCCATGAATATCATGAGCCTCAAGTGGTAAATCAATTGTAAAATTTTTAGGATCTTTTGGGGGACAAATGCCGCAAAGTCCCCAACTTACTTTAAAATTTCTATATAAATCCGTCCACAAGAAAAAGGGAAGATTTCCCTAATAATTCAAAGTGGGAGATGCAAAAAAAACCGGTCCATTGCCCTCCAGAAAAAATTTTCTCACCATAAATCCCAGATTTCATTAAAAATATTGTAACACCGAGAGCTTTTCCACACAATTAGGCTCAACGAAACCAATACCAATTTTAGCGGGGAATTAGGGGGGGAACAACCATTGCCTAGAGAGGAATTACAGAAAGTAAATTTATCAGAGATAAAAAAAAGGGCATCACAGGATGCTACTATGCAAATTTGATCGGATTGACCGAAGAAACCCAAATCCACTCGTTTTTTAGGGTGGGGGCACTCTATATATTCTACAAAATTTTTTTTCCATCATTTAAAAAAAGAGTGAAGGGGGGAAGAGCTTATCCTTATTTCAAAGAGGACAGAGGCCACAATTTATCGTCGGAGATCTGGGAAGACCAGCGTCTGCAAACCAAATTTGATCGAATTGTTGTTTGGTTGGGAGTTTTGAGGATTTCAATGGAGGTGCCTGTCAGATCTTTGAAAAAGATAAAACCTTCGGGGAGAACCTGCACCAACTTTTTTTCTCCTTTTGAACCTGCCATTGACACTGCCCACAGCTAGGGGAGTCCGGTTTTGGGACAAAAAAAAAAAAAGGAACCCAAACTAACACAAAAAAAAAAAAATATGAGGTTTCACGCCCCAATTTAGGGGAAAGGAAAAACCAAGAGAAGATTTCGCCTTTCAACAAATTTGTGCGTGAATGACCCCAAAAAAATATTTTTCTATTTTTTAGTGCTGTTAACTAAGTTTTTGATAACAAACAGAGCATGATAACTTTCTATCAACTTTTTGCCCTTTTTTTGGTTCAGACCAATATTTGGGAGTTTTTGGGGTTATCCGGTGATTGGCTGTCATTTTCGGGAGTTCCTTTAAGGATCCTGCTGCAAATAGCAGAAATTGAAGTGTTAAGTGAAAAAACAGAAGCTTAACACGGGAAAGGGAATTACCGGGGAAAAAAAAGGGAAGGAGAAAAAAAAAATAGAGAAAGGGCCAGTGCGTGGCATAAATTATTATAAAGGGGAAAAACACAAAACAGGAACAAATTTACATAGGGGGAGTTTGCTTTGGGTTTTCAGGGACTATTACTATCAATGGGGTTTATTTTGTTTAATTTACTTGATTATATCTTTTCTCAGTTTATCAAAACACGTGTATAATGAGTTTGCCCTTTTGGGGCTTTTTTTTGTTGCATTAGTAGTATTTTACCTGTCAAAAGCAGAAACATTCACCCAAAGTTGATGAGGCTTTCATGTACAATATTTTTTTTGGGATTGACTTAGACTGGGGGTGTGGCACACAACAGTATCAATTTTGGGGTTAAAAAATTCATCATTATATTAGCTAATACGATGAAAAATGCATTTTGGGATTTAAGTCGTTTTTTTTTTTCACAGATAGTCTTCAAGAAATGAAAGATGCTTGGCTGCTTAACAAATAGGGGATATTAATCCCCCATGCTGAACTCTTTAAAATAAAATGGTTTTTTTTACGGACTGAAATGCATGGTTTCAGAACTAGAATCTTTGAATACAGAGGTTGTGTTAATTAAACTAAAATTTTCCATCATCGGATCAATTTTATCGGGAGTAATTTTTGCAAAAATCATAACAAAAAATTTACATATAATAAATGTCATTTGAAAACCCCTTTTTACTAGGTGGATATTTTCCCAACACTAAATGCCGTGTTCCATATTTCCATTTTTACAATTGTCATTGATAGCTTGACAAAGGTTGAAGCCCATCGGGACTGAATATACAAATATTTTTTAAGATTCACCAAAAGGGAAAAAGGCCCAAAACCTTATTTTGGCCTTTCAGACTAAAAAAAACCATTTTTGTTTTTTTTTTTTTTTTTTTTTTGGGGCCTAACCCGCCATGGGGATTAGCAGTGGGGGTGATATACCCTACCTCCGCAATACTATGTTTATTTATTAAAATTTTTTTTAACAAATTAAAAAAAAACAAACTTAGATAAAAAAATAATATTTTTTAAGAATCATTTCAGCAATTTTTTATATTATTGGCCCCTTTTTTTTTAAAAATTAAAAAAAAAAAAGCCACATAAATAAAATTTAAAAAAGAAATAAGGGAAATTTTTTTAAAGCTCAGGAGTGGTGTGAGGTGCGGGGGATTTTTTGTAATTCAACGTCCTTGGGGTTTTATTTAATGAATGAATCTTATTAATTTTTTAAATTTTGGGGTAGTTTTGGGCAAAAATAAAAATTTTTTTCTTTATTTGTTAAAATAGACTAGAAAAAAAGAAAATCTATTTTTAGCAAGGGTCTAGAAAAATAAATTTTTGGAAGACGCCTTTTTTCTTTTCATACCTTTAATCGTTTCCTTTTTGATTTTTTTTTCATGCTTTCCGCATTCTTCAAAAAACCTATCCCTTTCCCAAAGGAGAGTAATTGGGCCCCAGAACTTTACCCCTTCAATACAGGGTTTTTCCCAGGGGGCCCGGGGGGGGGGGGGTGAAATTGATAGGTGAATTGGGGGCGAAATTTTATATGTGGGGATAATATTAAATTAATGTCCGTTTTAATAAAAAATTGATTTTTTTTTTTTCTCCCTTGGGAAGATCCAGAATTCTCCCCTCCGTTTTACTCCAGACACACTGATTTTTTTTTTTTTTTTCGTTTTGTTATTGACTAACGCCGACAGTCTACCAAAAAATCTGTTCAGACCATTCTTTCTCGATTCCTCCGGTTTTCCCTTTTTGTTTTCTGTTTGAATTGTCATAGAAAGGCAGTTTAACAAACAAGGAAGGGGTTTTAAAAAACTTCTCCTTTTTTGGGAAATTGGGTGATAAAATTTTTAAAGATAAAATTTTTTGGACAATTGGGGCTTAGAGTTCTTTTTAGCTCTACAGTATTGACTAGAATTATCATTAAAATTTTTATTCGCCAATCAAAAATAGTCCCCAGAATATATGTCCAAAATTTCATTCAAACACTGAAAGAACTATAAAAAAACTAACCCTATTGAAAGGGTTTTCCCTTTTCCTTCCTTTTGAGAAGGTCAACAACTCTATTCGCCCCAGGCCAAGCTTTATCGCCAATTTTTTAGCCTTTGTATCAGATACCTTCATTCAAGGATAATAGAACTGAAGGTAGATGATCATTATTGAGCATTCTAATTTCCCCGATAGAATGAGCAGCCAAAGAGGGAGGATCTGCGGGGGGTTTGAAATTCCCCCATGAATCAAATAATCCAAATATTTTTACTCCACCAATACACTTTGGGTAGGTTTTAGAGGGACCTATCAATTTTAAGTTCATAGGGAAACCCCTTTTTGGGCCTTTATTTAACACTTTGGATGTTCTGCTTACATTGTTAGTGTTAGAGGGGATCGTATTCTCCAACATTGACACAAGTTTTGTTGAAGTAGACTGGTCATGTATCCGATTAAAAAGATAGTGATTTAGAACAAGTAAAAGTTCAAAAGGGGGTTTAAAAGGGTTTCCCAGCTGATGATACGTTGAGATGTTATGCCATTTTATTTGACCAGGTCCATGGCGGATGATACATCTAACAATACTATATGGCAATGCTAAAAAATTTAGTAATAATACATAAAGTTCAATCATTTATTTTTTATTATTGGTAAATCCGAAAAAACAAAAATCAACTTCA
>NC_081343.1:55394124-55409474 GCF_029784015.1 Lycium ferocissimum | reverse complement strand
AAATCTAAAACTTACAACGATGTCCAAAATGAGCTAGAGTGATGACTACTTTTCTCTGACCGAAAGCAAAGTACCCCTCCGTTTCATTTTACTTGCCACTTATTCCTTGTGCACATGTCTTTAAAAAATAATACTATAAAGTAAAAGAATAATTTAATTAAGTTACCTTTAGTTATTTTTTTGTTTCAATTTAGCATTACTTCTTACTTTTACGTCATTTTTTTTTACCAAAAAAGGTCAGTATAAACAAAGAATCAATTATCTCTTGTTCTTTTTTTTTTTTTTTTTTTTTTTTAAAACGACAACTATTTTTTATAAACGCGTGAGACAAGTAAAACAGAACGGAAAAGAGTTGGAGTTTAATCCGCCCACGGCCCAACTGCAACTGGTCTTCTTTAAATTGTATTACTCGATCTTTTCATCCACACTGGCTGTGCTCTTTTTTGTAATAAGCCATTCCTAAACTTTTATTGGAGAAGGTAACGGGGAAGATCTTTAAGTGTGAATTACTAGTATATTATTCATTGTGCTTGGATAAGAATTAATTAATTTTTTGAGCCATGTTAAAGTAACCCTTTTGGGCATTTGCTCACGTGATTAGTGATCCAACAACCCACACACAAATTAAAATGGAGACTCCACTAACCCTTTTAATGTCCATGCAAACGAATTAGCTCTAGAATAAACCTGCCTAATAGCTATGTCAGATACCATAGTCCATAGGCTTGAAATATCCCATTTAAAACATAAGTTTGGTACGTATAGATTTCTAAAATTATATATCACATGGACCTTATAGATAATGGGTTTGTTCATAAAGTGCTTTTTGCACAACCATAAATAGATAGATGGTTCGTCGTGTACTTGCACTTTTAACTTATTTTCTTGTCTCCAAGTTGGGTGTCTTTTTTTTTTTTTTTTTTTTAAAGCTTAATATCAAAGATGATGTTTTCCAAATATTCTTTGTTTCTTATTATTTCCTTATTGTTTTTGGAGCCATTGGAAATTATTGGACGTTCTCAACAATTGTCCAATAATAACAAGAAGTCTGATTCTACTCATGAGGATCTTGTCACAGATTTGCCAGGCCAACCTAGTGTAAACTTCAAACACTATGCTGGACTTGTGACAGTAAATGAGAACAATGGAAGAGCACTCTTTTATTGGTTCTACGAATGCTCAATTGCCCCTCAGGATAAACCTTTAGTGCTTTGGCTTAATGGAGGTAAGCGTAAGACCAAAAAAAAAAAAAAAAAAAAAAAAAAAAAAGAAGAAGATGTCATATGCATCATGGGTTTGCACTCTGCTATCATCGGTTACAATGGATAAAGTTCAATAATAATATATACTTAATAGTACTATATTATGTTGATTTACTAAAGAAGTTATCTACAAAAGTATATCCTAAGGACAATAATTCTTGGATTGAGAAATGGATATATGTTTGGCGGTACGTAGACGAGATCAATAAATTCTCTTTGACTGAAAAGAAGCTTGGGAAACACAATCGAAGAAATTCCTTATCAATGAGATTAATATTCCTAGTCAAACAATTTAGCTTTGTGATCTAACAATATATATTTTATCAATAGTCGATAAAATATGGATATCCAACAAAAGGTTCACATATCATCCCATAGATTAACACTAAGAGGATGTGATATTTTTTTTCTTTCATATTCATATTAATTATTTGGTGACATATCATCCCATAGATTAACACTAAGAGGATATGATCCTTTTTTTTCCTTTCATATTCATATTAATTATTTGGTGTTTTCTGATATGAGCATCACAATGTTTCAGGTCCGGGATGCTCTTCAGTGGGATATGGAGCAACTCAAGAGATTGGGCCTTTTCTTGTAGACTCTGATGGATTTGGCCTAAAACTTAATCCTTACTCTTGGAACAAAGGTTAATTTTCTGTTTAATTTTTTCCTATATATAAACTACCTTACATGCATGCATTTCTACTTGAACACTTTTTTTATTTTTTATCATATTGCCCAGTTTTCCTCTGGGCAGTGTTGTATTAGCAAAATATTACAAGGAGGGGGGCTGGGCCTAACCTCCATTACAACACCTTATTTGGTGATCCCATCACCACAAATTCCAGAATAGGCCGAAACAAGAAGGCCAAATTCTGGTGTCGTAAGCATTCTAACTAACATAAAAATTAGCCTTGTCAAACTTGGATCTAATGCTAGGCAATTGATTCTTATCTAGTAGGAAAGGGCCTCTAGTTAGTCTAGGCATGTCTGTTGCTTCATGACTCACTCATATATATATATATACACACTCTTTCTTTCTCTGTGTGTGTTTCTTAATAATTCTAGTGATGCAGAAGCAAACTTGTTGTTCCTGGAATCTCCAATTGGTGTTGGCTTTTCATACTCAAATACAAGTGGAGATTATCATAACATTGGAGATGATTTCACAGGTGAATTTGTCATCCTTCACAGTCATGTACTATGTCCTATTTTTCCAGAACTATCTTACGTGATGTTGATATTTTGTCTTAATTAATTTCTACTTTCACTTATCTGTCATCTTTCTTAAATACTGATGTGTGATTTATTTCTTTAGAAATAACTTACTTGATGTTGAAATTCTGTCTTTCTTTCTGACTTTTTTGAACTGCTTGACCAGCCAATGACACATATGCTTTTCTGCACAAGTGGCTTCTCAAGTTTCCATCATATAGAAAACGGCCGTTTTATATTGCTGGAGAGAGTTATGCAGGTAATATACCATAACTATCTTCTACCAAAGACTATATATGGCTTTTGAAAATTTCTGCACCTGCTTACATTTTTAATGTTTTTCTGGGCAGGAAAATATGTACCTGAGTTGGCTGAAGTCATTGTTGACAAGAACAAAGACTCTTCCCTTTTCATTGATCTCAGAGGAATCCTGGTATAATATACTCCCTTAGTTCCAATTTATAAGACAGTGTGTGATTCGATACGGAATTTAAGACAAAAAAAAAAGCCTTTTCCCTTTTATAGTATTAAACATGTGACTAACAATTGTGTGAATTTTTTTTTTTTTTTGAAATTTGTAGCCGTAAATATGTCATAATATTTTTGTGATTATAAAAGATTTCCATTAAGGGACAAACAGGAAATCCAAAGTTCCAAATTTAGAAGTTTGTGCCTTTTCGAACAAATTAAAAAGAAAAATGTGTTACATAAACTGAAACGAATGCAGGTTGTCTTCTACATCTCTCGTAAAATGACCCTTTGTTGATATGTAATTTTAACTTAATAAAAATATTAATGTTGTCGGTGCAGCTGGGAAATCCTGAAACATGTGATGCAGAGGACTGGAAGGGTCTGGTAGATTATGCTTGGAGCCACGCTGTCGTTTCTGATGAAACTCACAAAACTATTTTAGATTCCTGTGATTTTCACAGCAATGATACTTGGAGCAATCAGACTTGTACTCAGGCTGTTGATGAAGTGCTCAAACAGTACAAGGAGATTGATATCTATAGCCTCTATACTTCAGTCTGCATAAGGGATACTGCTAGTTCACAACAGCTCACCACACAAGTCTTATTCGATAGCAAGTCCAAGATGGTAACTGAATTTTTCTATTTCCTAGAGTAATTTAACTTATATGCATTGATAGTTTAAAGAATTTTTAAAAGATAGCTATAGGTAAAATTTTTGTAAAAAGAGAGATTTTTAATATTCAAAATAATGTTGCAGGTTACCTGTTACAACAAATAAATGTGACTTGATGATGTAATTAAATAAATTAGTAACCTGAAAAATAAGATAAGTTACTCTTTACAATAGTTAAGAGATACTGATCCTATAAAAAGATTTTATAGTGTCAGTGTATATAAGTTACATCGAGACGACACTAATCGAAATGAATTTGTGTATTTTCTGGGACAATTTTCAATATTGATGTCTAGTCTAGTTCATGTTACATTATATTAAATCTGGTACTTATTATTAACGTTGTAATCAGATACCGAGGATAATGGGAGGATACGACCCCTGTCTTGATGATTATACTTCCTATTATTACAATAGACCTGATGTTCAAAAGGCTCTCCATGTTGGTGATGGTCAACATCTCAAAAACTGGAGCATCTGCAAGTAATGAAAACTTCATTTTCTTTTGTAACTTATAAATTTCTTTTCCTAAAACATACATGAATTGGAGAATAATAACAACGTTTTATTTTTTAATATTCAGTATGTCGATCTTCGGTAATTGGTCAGACTCAAAGGAATCAGTTCTTCCTATATATCACAAGCTCATCGATGCTGGACTCAAAATTTGGGTCTACAGGTATTATTATTCCTTAACACAATTGTATCATTTCGTTCTTGAAAAGAAAAAGACCCCCACTTTTCCTCTCTCTATTTTACACATTATTGGGACCTAACCAAGTTATGGATGCTCCTTTAGAAAATTTACCACCTCATAAGCTATAATGTGTGGCTAAGTATTAGTAATATTGTGCTCTAATACCTCATCATCCTCTTTTGGTCTGCTCAGTGGAGACACAGATGGAAGAGTTCCAGTATTATCCACAAGATATAGCTTAAGCGCCCTCGGTCTGCCCATTACAAGAAAATGGAGACCCTGGTACCACCAGAAACAGGTACACCTAGCTACTTTTTGATTAAATCTTGTGATTTCGTGTACTTGTTACTCTCTTGTTCTTATTATTCAACGTGGATATTATTTCGGTGCGTTATTATTTTTACAACGTAAAGCGGGTTCTATAAGTTCAATTGAATCACCGCATTCGGCACAAATTATATACATATGCACGCAAAAGAATATTAAAATGTTTACATATAATTAGATCACGCTAACTCAGAAATATTTTTCGTAAATGTTTGATTATGATCTTGTTCTCCCATATATTTGATTATGATGTTGTTCTCCCATGCATCTTCAACATCTATAATAGCCATACCATTTTATTGCGTAGAAACTGTATAGTGGTTCTGAAATTTTGTTATGTATATAGGTAGGTGGATGGGTTGAAGAGTACAAGGGGTTAACATTTGCAACATTTAGAGGAGCAGGGCATGCAGTTCCTACTTTCAAGCCTAGTGAATCACTTGCATTCTTCACTTCTTTCCTTAACGGAGAATCTCTTCCCTTCCAGCGGATCTAAGACCTTTTAACTTTATTCTACTTCTCCAATGAGAGTACTTTTTCTCTAAGGCACTAGATCATATATATTTCCTATATTCTTACCCTTCAAATGGGAGGGAATAGTTAATGTATTCTAAAGGGATTAGCATATGACTACCTTTCTCCAAAGCAATATACTGAGATGTGGTTTTTGAATAATGTAATGGCTTTCCGATTACTACGAGTATAAGATATATAAGAGGATATTTTGTGGCTTAAGCTCCTTCCCTGTTTCATTTTCTTATTATTAATTTCTGTTTCACTAGTTAATTACTGCAATAACTTGCTCACTCTTCCCACATGCAACAAATTTAAAATAGGGACAACCTAGTGCACGAAACATTCTAGTTTAACACAAGGATCGGAGAAGGGTGCACCCACGGGCGCAGAAGTTCAGTAGATATGTACAAAAATTAACTACAACATATTCCTAAACTAACTTTCCCCTGGAAAGACTTTTGTCACAACCTGGTTAAACTACAGCATATTCCTAAATTACTGGTGGTGTGCTGGCAGAAACCAGAACCAGGCCTTCTCAAGCTCAACACGGATGGAAGCTTCAACTTGAGTAATGGCAAGGCAGGTCTAGGTGAGGTTCTCAGAGATGAAGAAGGTGAGGTGATTATGGCATTTTCAGTTCCAGCTGAGTGTTCCAGTCACAATATAGCTGAGGCAAAGGCAGCGTGGTATGGATGTAGATGGTGCATCCAAAACGGCTACAACAATCTCAACATAGAACTGGACTCTTTGCTTATCACTGGAATGCTCAGAGATAGGAAAGCTAGCAGTTTCCAATTGAACAAAATTATTGAAGACATTTCTGTCATGCTAAGCAATGCTACTGTCAAGTTCACACATTGCTATTGGGAAGCCAATCAACTTGCAGATTGGCTGGCAAAATGGCAATGAACTTACAGACTAGCAACACATATCTCTCCGCCCAACAACTGCCAAAGGATGCAAAGGGTCCTTTTCTCATGGATAAGAGACAAGTTCCTAGCATTAGATCTAAATTTGAGAAGGCAAACTTCTATGTCAGTTAGGCTAACCTCTTGTATAGTAGACTAGCAGTAGAATGGGCAATAAGTTGGTTTTTGCTGGTAGCCTTTTTTTTTTTTTTTTTTCAGGATAATCTCTATCCTTGTGTTGTAATTTTGAACCTTTAATTAAGGAATGAAGTACAACACTCGCAGGAAAACTGGGGAAATTTTTTCTTTTAAAAAAAAGATATGTACAAAAATTAAATTCAGAATTTAGTTACTAACACATGATGTTGCTAACCTAAAATTCACAACCATAAATTTCAAAATCTAACTATGTTCACATCCTAAATGGTATAACAATAAATAAATGAAGAAGTTGAGAAGAAAAAACAAAATGGCGTTCTAGGTTATGTAACAGTTGCATACCTTGGTAAGCAAGCGATACTTGTTTGAAAGTATTGTTATGATTTTTTTTTTTTTTTTGGGAGAGGTGCAAGTAACCAGAATGAAAATATGAATGAAAGTTTGTGTATTTCATTAATCATAGGTCTTTATATAGCCACATTAATAATATAGTTGACTCCTCCTGCAACTAAATTATTAGACTTTTACTAAAACTAAGAAGCTAATTAATATTCGACTAAATCGAGTATTAGACCTCTCTTGCAATATTTTTTTTTGGTTAACTAGACATTACTGATATATTTTACATTATATCTACAGAGGATACAAAAGAGTTAATGGCATTGGAGCCATTAGATTGTCTGATTTGAGCACCTTTATAGGTGTTACGTAACAAAATATTACGGTTAAAGGCAATTCTCACCCTGTCTGCTTCAAAAACTTGCCTAACAAACATTGGCGGAACTGCCAGGATATCCATCCCTTCAGAAAGCTGCTGCTTTCCCCCCTCCTTGGCTAACAGGTCTGCCACCTTGTTCTGCTCTCGATAGTTATGCTTTACCACCGGACATCCCAGCTCTCTCATCAAGCATCTGCAATAAGAAATTATAGAGCTATAAGGCAAGTGTCCTTCATTTATCATTTTAATTACTTCAGTTGAATCAGTGTTGATCTCTAAAGGCTTTAGATTATGTTCCAATCTGAGTCCCTGCATGATAGCCGTTAGTTCAGCAAGATTATTAGTGGTATGTGGAAGTCCTTTCATATAGCCTAAAACCCAGTTTCCACTTTTATCTCTAAAGACTCCTCCTATGCCTCCTACTCCTGGGTTTCCTTGGCATGCTCCATCAGTATTGAGCTTAAGAGGAGTATGGTCTGGAGGTTCCCACTTAATGGTGATGGTGGTTCTGGCCATAGGTGTATCGACTTGTTGGTATACTTGAGAATACTCTATGGCTTGACTGTATATGTGAGTGAAGGAGGGGTATTCATGTCTGTGGTTAAAGAGGTTATTATTTCTATTTAACCAAAGTCCCCAAAAACATAAAGGCATTAGGTTAGGCCACTGATAAGGTGATTAAAGTCTTTTCCCCTAAGCATGTTCCAGGTATTTATCCAGTTGTCAATGTTCTGAAAGAAAGAGGTAGTGATGGAGTTTAAGTTATACTCTTGTGTCACTTTAGCCCAAATTTTTTTACTGATATAGCATTCAAAGAAGATGTGATTAGAGTCTTCTTGAGGGGAGCAACGAGCTTGGCAGGTAGGGCTTATGTTGATTCCAATTGAATGGAGGAAGGAGGCTGTAGGAAGCCTATTGTGGTTCAGAAGCCAGAAGAAAAATTTGATCTTATTAGGGGCTTTAAGTTTCTAGACCCAGGAGAAATTCATTAGATGAGCTCGAGGTATGTCTGGGGGTTTTGTGTCAATATCGGAGTAGGCTGTGCTTGAACTAACTGTCCATTGCTAGAGAATTTCCAAAAGTTGTAGTCTACTGCATTAGTGTTTGGCAACGTAACTTATATGTGTTCTCTATGATGTCTTTGACAGATCTTGGAAAGACAAGGAAAAGGTGGTCGAAATGCCAGGTACTATTTAGGTTTATGTCACTAACTTTCTTAGTGTCTTTATGCCTGTTGAGGGGACCCTCTATCATAGATCTTAAACTAGGGCTGTGAGGGCTCTTGCAACTATCATTTCGCTCAACAAAGCCAATTCAATATTTGAAAAGGTGCAATTCGGTCATCCATTGCTGGTGTGTCTAATTGGGAAACAGTATTTCATGCGGACGACTTATTGACATGCTGAAAGGCTAAAGAAAAAAATTAAGATGACTATGTTTAGGAGGGTGACCCAATAACATTGCCTTATATGGATTAATGGTCCTACATAACAATAAAATGGGGGAAAAGAAGAAGTAAAAGGTTCTACTTTAGGCTGAGATTTAGGGGCCTTTTATTAATTATTTGATCAGTATTTCAAATAATGTTGAATTTATTTGTATGTGAACACATGAAACATGATCTCAATTTTGGTGTGGAGCACACATTTTGTCATAGGAACCAAAGGAACTAGTCTTAGTAACTTGCTGGCTACTTGACAAAACTTACATTAGCTGTCATAATCAACTCTTGAGATTAAATGCTCCACTTGTTGAAAATTATACAGAATAACTAAGAGATAGGGACTAAATGAAGCATGACCTAGTTTTTGAGTAGTACCAAATGTTTGAAGCATCATTAGTAAAATGGAATTCGGTTCCTGACAAAACTCATTTTTACCCCAGGGTGGTTTATGAAATTTTGATCAAATTAAACCAAGATGGAACTTTGGAAATTTCTTAAACCAGCTTATTTGACCTAAGGGTTTCTAATGGGCTGTTTCCGCCTATTAAGGATTGGAGTCGTTGTCATGGTCCAAGACAAGTCTGATTTTGGGGCGGGTTTGGGTCCGCCCCATTCACTATATATACTTATCTTTTTTCTAAAACTTTAGAAGAGTCAAATGTTTGTCTGATCTTTCTTCCCTTGAAGAGTAATCCAAAAGAAAGTCACAAAGATGCATGGAGTGAACAGGAATTCTAACTTTGTGGATTCAAATAAAAATTGTTGCAACTAGGAGGTTCTTCGATTCAAATAGTCATTTTTATAGTGTAAAAGGATTTAATCTTTCGTCTGTTAAAATAGTCATTCTTTTAAATTAAGAACTATGGAACTGAAATTACTACCTGGATATACTAGAAAGAAAGAAAGAAAGAAAACGTAAATCACCTAATTGAGCGATATCCCTATGTAATTTTCCAACTTATTATTATTATTATTATTATTATTATTATTATTGCAATTTATCTTACTCCCTCCCTTCCTGAATATCCTATAAAATTGGATGATACAGAGAAAATTAGAATGATCCTTGGTGGATGACTTGCACAAATCAAGATGGTCCTCTGTTCAATATTTAAAAAGAGAAGAAGAGAAAGTTACACATTTGTCCACTAGTAAAAACAATTACAACCTCTAGCCATACACAGAAAAAATATTTATTTGTCGGCTATTATGTGTTGAACGGTCATATAATGTTAAAATTCCTTTTAAAAAATTAACCATATCTAACTTTGAAACAATTTAACTTAGAAAATTTCTTTTACTTTTAAGGAGAAGCTTTTATAGCTAGTCACACAAATATTATATACACGTTTAGAGTCACAAGTTTCAGAAATCTTATTAAAAAATTTCGTTTCTTTTTTAAAACTTCGTGTCAAATATAGTAAAAATGAAACGGATGGGATATATGTATATTTTGAAAACAAAAAAGAAATGTTTGGTCTCAAAATCTGTACTTTATTCCCAGAGAAATGGATCAAACAAGATCGCATCAAATAAAACGAATGGAATACTTGTATATTTTGGAAACAAGAAAAAATTGTTTGGTCTCATAAATACTACTCCCTCCGCCTCATAATAAGTGTCACCTTAGTAAAAAACACGCATATTAAAAAACTAATAATGCAATGTGAAGTTTACAAATTACCCCTATATAATAAAAATAAATTATTTTTACCTTTTGATTAGAGCATGCACAAGAAATAAACTTTTTGATATTGGAAATCAACAATACCATATTATTAACTATGTGACTTTTTTAATTATCATTTAGATGTTATTTTATTATAGGACGAAGCGAGTACTATGCACCCAGAGAAACGTCAAATAGAATGTCACAGACTTTGGCCTTAGCACGCCAGGCCTGACTGACCTCTTTTGTTTTTCTTTTTTCCCAAGAAGGGAAAGTAAAGTACGAAGAAGAACAGCATAAGACGAAATGACATAAACTTTGAAAAAGTAAAAGGAAACATTACCATATATATCATCCGAGAAAGGAAAAAAAAAGAAAGTAAGACTACCAAGCCGGGCAGTGACGATGAGTGTCGGGCCGAGGTTTAATTTCTTCTATGGTCACAAGTGGCGTGAAAAATATCAATACATTTTCTCAATAAAATAATAAATCTTAGCTCTAACTCAACCTAAAAGCTCGTTCATTATAATATAAAAAAAATTAAGTACAACTCATACTCTCAGCCAACATGAATTTCTAAAAAAATTTAATGATCTCTTACAAATTTGGCTTGAGCAATTGGTGTTGCCTTATTCTTCTGTTTTGAATCTAATTAAATAAGCATATCTTTCTATGTTTTTAGAAGGGTTTCTCGGCTATAGTTGGCTTGCATGAAGACAAAAAGTATGGCCAAACAGTCCAAAGTAGACGTGACTTTAGAATTTTAAGTTTATGAATTTTGGACTGATAACTTTTTAATTTATTGAGCTTTGAATAAATTATTTATACACGTGAAATGAATTTTTTAACATAAATATAAGGTGTGGGTCAAATCCATTGGGTTATGCCGAATCTATAACTAGACATCACGATGAAACATTTAAATGCTTTTGAATTCCGATAAAGTTTTCTTTAATTACTTGTCATGTGTTAATATTCTTAATTTCATATCTTGTAACAGCCCAGTCCGCTAGTGATATTGTCCGCTTTGGGAAGAGGCCCGCACGACTTTAAAACGCGTCACTAAGAGATAAGGCATGCTTAATTATATACCCAACGCCTCTCCTGTGTTATGCTGATGTGGGACTTTCCGTCTCAAGCTGGGGTGTCCCATACGCCCCCTCTTATGGACTCAGCGTCCTCGCTGAGGTTTGCCCCACCGCATGGGATTTGCGTGAACTCGAAGCATCGAGGTTTGCCCGCTTACCGGAATTTGCCTATACTTCCGGTTGAACTCGTCCACCATCGACAAGGCCGACACAGAGTGGCTCGATACCATCCGTAATAGTCAGCCTCGCTAGTAATATTGTCCGGCCGGGGCCAAGCTGCCCGCACGACTTTAAAATGCGCGTCACCAGAGGTAAGGCATCTTACTTATATGCCCTGCATCTTTCCTGTAGTTATCCGATGTGGGACTTTTCTCCTAAGTCCTCGTGTCACATATAAATGCAATGTCTACCTCCTCAGCCGGCGCGCTTTTAAGGCCGTGCGGTCTAGGCGAAGAGGACAATATCACCAAGAAAGGTTGCTGTTATTCGGCATGGTATCAGAGTTACTCTTGTGTCAGCTTTGTCAATGGCGGGTCACATTTCTGAGTTTAGGTAAATCCCGAGTAGGCGGGGCAAACCTCAAGTTGAGTCTAGGCAAATCCCATACGTAGGGCAAACCTCAGCGAGGACGCTGAGTCCATAAGAGGGGGTGTATGTGACACCCCAGCTTACGAGAAAAGTCTCACATCGGCAAAACACAACAGAGATGCTGGGTATATAAGTAAGCTTTATCTCCTAGTGACGCATTTTAAAGCCGTGCGGACTTAGGCCCAAAACGGACAATATCACTAGTAGGCTGGACTTTACATATGTCGTACCTTTATAAAACAAGAATCAAGAGAAAAGTGCGTGAAATAGAGAATAGATATATATCTTGAATCATCTATGTATTACATTCATTTGATGTATTACGTACACATGGATTTGATGAATTTCATAGACGACAAAAAACAACCTGAAAATTTTACAAATACAATGCTTGTCGAAAATTTAACTTACTTGGCAATAAAAGAGCCTGAAACTGAAATAAACTTGACTCTTACATGACACAGATTAAAGAAAAAAAGAATGAATGTCGAACGTGTTAGATAGGGCCTAGGAACAAGTCCTTTGAATCCTAAAGGACTTTGGTTAAGAAAAAGAATTTAACTAATTAAGGAACAAATTAAATGAATGAATTTATTAGATCTGAAGTACTCCAGCGATGTATTATTAATCCTCTTTTACTAATTTGTGATTGATCAATAGCTGTGCAACATTTGTTCTCGAACAACATATTTCTTTCTGTGGATGAACTTCTCTCTTTCTACCTCGTACAAGTTCTTCATTATTGCATCCGAAGCTTTCACCAGGAAATCCGACCAGTCCCTTCACAAAACAATATTACCCAGGTTAGATTATGTCTAAATCACGCTCAAACAAACAAAGTTACAAAAAGAAGAAAAGAAATCATGCTCAAACAAGTAAATCGACAAACCAATCAGTGACAAAATAGTTATCCTACTATCTTAATCTAGGTTATTACCAGTTTCTACTGTCTTTAAATGAAAACTTGTAGTAGTTCTTTTTTTAAATATCACATAATGTTGTAATGATCCAGATAATTTTGTTCCCTATTCAACTTTCTACAATAAAAAGCTTTAAATATGAAGCCACATGTATCACAGTAAAGATTAAACAAATCATAATTTCAAATCTCCTCTTAAAGGGCGGAGTTATTTCAATAGTGCACAAGAAAATTGGACGCGAGGGTTTAGTTTATTTTGTCAATAAAGTGGAAAGAAAACCATGAAAAATCTGGGTTAAAGTTCAACCAGAAACAAAAAAAAAAAAAGTTTGGTGATTTCTTTCGTTTGTCTAAGACTTAGCAGCGAAAGATATCAGGTAATGTTATAGTCTAGGTGTGCGCAATCTTGCTAAATGCCACCATTATTTTTAAATAATTATACAAAAAGAAATTGTGACAGTGGAAATATAGTAATCCTTCTGTCTCAATTTATATGGTGATGTTTGACTAAACAATAAGTTAAAAAATAAACAATGGTTTTGAAACTTGTGTTCGAAAATAAGATACAAACGACGTTTGTGTGACTATAAACTATCATAAAAGAGTAAAATGAAAAATTTTAAATTAAAATATTTGTAAATAAGGAAGTATGAGACGTTCACTTTGGGACAGATCAAATGAAAAGTATGACAATAAGATTATTGAAAAATTGCAAGTGCTCACCCTTTTAAGGTATCGAATGTGAGCCCAACCGTGTATTTTGCCTCCTCAAGAGCCAAGTTAAATTTCTCCAAATCCTTATTTGGAAAATTAATATTCAAGTCCTTTACAGCAAGCTCAGAAGGCTTTACATCACAAAAAACTGGTATAATCCTCTTCTTCGATTCCATCATCAGAGACAACTCATGCAAGCAAAAATAAGAATCACAATACTGAGGTGAAAAAATAGCCATCCCAATCTTGCAATGGCGGATCGCAGGGTCGATTTTATCGAACAATTTGTCACCAGGCTTCATGTTCTTGCTGTCCAAAAATGGCCTAAGCCCAAGATTATTTCTAATATGTTCGTATAGCAAGCCTGCAACATTTCTCTTCGTGTCGATTCCCCTGTGGTTAATGAACACGTCGCATGGAGCCCGATTTTTCACCGGTTCCAATTGTCGTCCTAACCGGAGAATTTGGTTGCACACATTTTTGGCTGAAGAGGAAGAAGATGGTATTGAACGTTGCATGGCACTATCAAGAAGTTTAAAGGACGTTGTTGATATTTTTGTTTTTTGTTTTTGCGTGTTTTAGTTGGTGTTATTATATTTGTGTATTGAATGAGTATGTGATATGACCTGTTCTGCAGGGATATTTATACTAATGGAATTGGTGAATTTTTTTAAAAGGTGCACTTTAAATTCTTACGTTTGATTTTCCTAGGGTCTTGGCTACTTTTCTACTATTGAGATTGGACCTCAAGAAAACTATACTAGTATTTGGTTTGACACTTGACAAGAATGACGAAAAAGAGTAAAAGCCTTTGAATTTTTTGACTCTCTGGGCCGTATGGGGAGTTTAATCCTTCAAACACGCTTTTAAGAATTATTTTTAATACCCTTCATACATATAAATACACTATTTTTGTTTGAGTTTGAGAATAATAAGACCTCTCTTGAATTTTCTTTGCAAGCACATAAAGAGTCGCTCATATATGTGGGTGAATAATAAAATTGGAGGAAATGGTCTCCTGTGGTCATTTACAAATTCTAAAGAAGAAAATGACATTTTCAGATCTTATATTATTTTTAGATTTTTTATATGTAAAGATGAAGATCTGTTGTAAAAAAAGACATAAAACTAAAAATAAATTAAATTTGTAAAGACCTTAAAACATTTAACCCGGCGTAAGACACCTCATAATTAAGTATAGGCTTTTATGTGTAAAAGTAACCGGATGTAATTTCTAATTTAATGATGGACTAAATTAAAATTACATAAAATATGTGTAAGATAAATAAGATTATGGTCCCCAAGTGGTATAGACGCTCCATTGAAATTGATGAACAAGTTATGTGGTTAGAAAAGTGGACGCCGGAGTTCAAACCGCATGAGGATTCTCCGGTAGTTCCTGTTTGGGTTCTATTACCTGGTTTGCCCTTTCACTTACATTCGTGGAATTATATAAAACAAATAGTAGCCCCGATAGGAACCCCTCTTATGATGGATCCTGCCACTGAGAATAGGACCGGGCTTGAGTACGGCAAAAGTGAGAGTCGAGGTCAATCTCACCAAGACTAAAATTAACTCTATCTTCATTGGTACTGAAAATGAAAATTGCCCTCGCAAAGGATTCTATCAGAAGCTTGAATATGAGAATGCCCCCAAGTTTTGTACTCATTGCAAGATGCTAGGGCATTCAATAATCCAATGTAGAAGGGTGGAAAAGGAAAAGGAAAGGGATCAGAAGTTAGCAGCGGAAGGACAACCCAGGCAGAATCAGTCCGAAAAAGGGGAAATACAACAACAAAAATCGAATACTGAAAAGAATCAGCAAAATAATGATGGACATGATACCATCAAAGGCGAAAATGATCCAAATACCTCAAATTTGGCTAGAACGAATGAGGAGGATGGCTTGGCACCGTTAACAGGAGGAAGAATAAGAAGGTCTTAAAGAATACCAACACCCGGAATAGAAACGAT
>NC_081343.1:55331574-55394024 GCF_029784015.1 Lycium ferocissimum | reverse complement strand
ATTAGTATATCTTTTGTATAGTTTTTTAATGTAATCTTGTGTAAGGAGGTAAGGTACCATGTCCCCCTCCAACGTATTTGTATTTTGGAATCAATGGACATGGTAGGGGTCCTGCCAAACCCCCCATCACTACGATGGTGATGGATTTTAAAAAATAAAAAAAAATAAAAAAAAAATGGTCCCCAAGTGGCCAACTCAAACGCAGAATTTCTTTTATGATATCTCATCGTTAGTAGAGCGAGATCGGCTCATGTTTAGGTTTAGAATTCCAACAACAGCAAATGAATTTCTATTTTATGTTCTTGATAATTTGACATGATAGATCTTGATAAAGATGATTTTCATTTTACAATTTTTTGGTTCCAACATTCTTTTCTATAATATTACTCCATTTAAATTATCTGAATTTTGCATTTATGAACCCTTTTTGTGAGGAGATTGGTCAAATGTGTGAAATTACCGAACTTTTCAACTTCAGATCGTATGTAAAACTTCCTATCCAATTTTAAGTTGAAGTCGGATATTAATGACTATTCAATATATGAGCAGCCAATATTTTACTGCATTTATCTGACTTACAGTCCATAATACTTGATAATTCTACGTATCTTACAAACCGTTATATTTAATTAAGTCATCAATTGGACCTCGAATATCGTTAATTAATCTTCTGCTTAATCAATATAGAGGATTTTCCATACTTCCTCTAGCTATAAGCGACGATCATATTCGCCTGAAATAGTTTGATCATGTCTTATGTAAACATCTAAGTATGCGTTTGGCCATGCAATATGAAATCATGATTTCATATTTTGATTTCAAATCAGCGTTTGTTTGTGCAATTTACACAAAATTTCAACTTCAACTTCATATTATGATTTCAAATCCCAAATTCTCTAAAAAGGTATGATTTGAGATTCCAAATAATGATTTCAATTTTATTTTTTTTAAATGTAAAACTTGACCCACAAGCTTATATTTTGTAAAAAAAAGATTCATAAGTTGGTAAATATATTTAACAACCATGTTTACGAACCATTTATATTGGAAAATGCATGCTTGACGTGAAGAGATTGTCCGTACCATGTGGGAGGATTATATTAAAGAGTAGTTACACTATTATTTATGTGAATTTTCCTTTTTATTGAACTAAAGTTCGATCAATTGAAGTTGTATTTTTTAGAAAGGCCTTCTAGTAGCATATTGATTTTGTTATGAACTATGATTTGATCATTTGGTAAGATTGTATAAGAATTTGGGAAAGTTTTGATGGTTTTCAAAACTTTTGGGGTTTTATGTTTATGAGAACAAACATAACTTAAGAAATCCAAATTGCATGTCCAAATAAAACTTCAACTTCAAATTATCATAATTGCAAATCACCGATTTCATGTCATGATTTCAAATCATGTCCAAACGGCTCTTAGATGTACCGGACACTATATAAATGGAAGTGTTAAAATAGGGGAATGATCTACTTATCAAATATATATGTACAGTCATACCTCTCTATAACAACATAGATGGGTCCGAAATTTTTTGGTTGTTATAGAGAATGGTTGTTATACACTTATAACAGCATTGACATTTAAATAATATTTCGTTGATATAGACAAAAAAGATGCATAAACTTTAATTTTTCATTTTAAATTGCCAAATTCTAAGCTTAATCACACTAGAAAATTCTTTTAATGATGAAAATATATTCATTCATGATATTCTTTGTCATAAATAGTGTATTAAAGGATGAAATATTTGGTTAAAATCGCTACACTCATTATTGGTAATCATAGATATTCTATTTTTATAAAGATGGTTAATTATTATATTACCAAAAAAAGAAGATAACTGTTAAATGGGGGTTAATTTTACAAAGAGCATATTATTATAAAGTTGGTTGTTGCTGTTATAGGTAAAATGCTGTTATACAGAAGAGAAGTAAAATTTAACATAAAAAATGGGTTCCGAAAAAACTTGGCTATTATACAAATGTGTTGCTATATGCGGATGTTGTTATAGAGAGGTCTGTCAGTATAATATATTCTGTCCGTATAATTTATTAACTCATATAGGAAGTTTGCCAAATTTCCTTCAACTGTATTTATGTATGAAAGCGTCAGCTGGATTTCATGAATATCCTCATTGACAATTAACAAAGAAGGAGAACATGGAAAATAAATAAAAAGCATCAGGATATTAGTATCATTTGTTTCTACTAAAGGTTGTTTAATTTGGTATGCTTGCAGTACTAATTTAATTATTTTCGTTTGTTTTAATAACAAGAGTATCCAAAGGAAATGGATGTTTATAAGTAACGTTCGCCATAGCCCATTACTGTGTTGAAACCGGTTTTGAAGGTGGATATAGAACAAGAAGTTGTTTTCGTACCCCTTGCAAAAGGACACAAAATTGAACTACACGAATGAATGTTAAAAGTACTAGTATGATGTTTGATCTAAATTCAATACTGGAAAAACTTGGCAAATTGACTTGGTAAAGATGACTGTTTTATTCATGATTCACTCGTTAAGCAAACAAAAACTTGTCGGTCAAACAACATTAATTTGACCCTTCAAGGATTCAACATAATATTCTTGGCAGTTACCTTGTATTTTATAGGAGGAAAAAAAAGGATAATTGTAATTTTGGTCCCTCAATTATTGATGAATTTTAGTTATGGTCATATTTAGCTAAGGATATTTAACTTTCAATTATTTAAAATGTCGGTTTTTGGTCCCTTATATAGGAAATATGTGATATTCAGAGTATTTTGAGAACTACATTACCCTCGAATATGGAGTAACAATACAAATTTAATATAAATATCGATAATTGGATGGTTTAGCACTAAGATATTCGTTAAATTTGTGAAAAATCACAGCTTGAGGCATCAAAAGTGCGCATATCAATTGATTGAAGATTAAATGTGCTTCACCAAAAATCATAAGGACCAAATTTAAAACTTATCGATATTTGAGGAACTAAAAGTGCTAATATCCCGAGGAAAAATGAAGAGCTTGTTTAACTAGTTAAATATGTTAGAATAATATATGTATTTTCCCTGAACTTTGTCCGTTTTTCACCTTCTACATAGGATAGCTAATCCCACCATTTTAATGTAAAAGTTTCCTGACACTCCCTATTTTTGTTCAAAGTGTAATTTGATTCTTTTTTTTCTTTTGGGCTGTCGGGGGAAGCCAAATTGACTTTGTCAAAAGAAGGCAAATATGCATGAGGGAGATTTATTTTGTGCGCCATTCAAAATTTGCATCCTGCAGACATTTCTGCTATAGCCTAAAAATGTGCATATGGCTCAAAAAGCATATACTAAAAGTACTATTTATGCACCAAATATTTAACCAAATGGTTTAGTAATTCCTTTGTTATCTAGTCTTTGACCCTCTATTCATTCTTAATTATCAAAGTAGAAGACCAGGAAACTCTTGCCCCCGCATGCGACAGATAAACTAGTAACGGCACTCAATTATTCTGGAAACCTCAGATCGAAAATGCAAAAAGAGGTGAGTCTTCCATGTTGTTTTGCCCACCTATACTATATCCTATATTAAAATACTTTGATGTAATTGAAAGTTGATTTAGTTATGTCATAGACAGACTTGGGCTTGGGCTTGTAAAATTAAAGGCAACTTACTAATCTTTTATTTTATTTATTGGAAAATTTTACGTTGTATGCTCACAGACCAAAAAAAAATTACTCAAAAATACCTATTTTTTTTTTTTAAAAATTACACTGTATCCTATTTAGGGAAAAATATTTACAAATAGCCAGTAGGCATATACATTGTATTCCTTTCGGGTATATAATTCACATGTTACAACAACAATGAGAACTCAACTACTCACTGTTATATACCTTCAGGGTATACAAATATGTGAATTGTATATTCAAAAGATATATAACATATAAAACGGCATTGGATAAGTTTTTTAATGGAAAAATCTTATAAATTGGTAATCATGTAAAAGTCTTTTTTTTATTCTAATTAATTTTATTTGTAAACTTATGTATGTAGTCAGACATATAAAAACCTTCCGAATTAAGTCGATACAACATTTCAACACTTCATAAATAAGAATGTTTTTGCATTTTCAATGCATGTAGTTACTGTTGAGATTAGTGCAAAGTCTTTAATTGTTGGAGTAATGTAACTTCTTTGAATGAATGAATTCTTTTCATTCATGACAAACTCCTGATCTTTCAATGCGTTTTTCGTTGAATTGATGAATAACTCATTCACGATAACTCATGCTATTAAACATCAATAATTGATGTATTGATTTTTGTAATAACGTATTGTCTGTAAATGCTACGCATTAGCATTTCCCTATAAATTGAAGACCTTTGAGAACATATCAACACACACAAAAAAAATCCTTTTTCTTTATCCATTTTGTTTCCTCTAAAAATCTGGGCAATTGTATTTTGTGCAAAATACTCCAACTTCCAGCCACGAGTACACGTTTATGGAAGAAGCGTATGAAACCTTGTGGGAGCGGCCATTTGTGAACGATTTGTACCGGTGTCGGGCCGAAAATCGGCAAAGCTTGGCGACTTGCCACGACACAGTGTTTGTGATAATTTGGTTATTATTTTTTTTAATTCCAAGTTCAATATCAATATTGTGCTATTTTTCCTAACAGTTACTTATTGATAATCTAAACTCTATTCGTATTGACACAATTATTATTTAGAGAGCCAAATAACTTTTTCTTTAATATATTTAAAAAATTCTTTTCAAATATTTTGAATTCTTAACCATACACATGCTGACTTATTAAACTTTTCGTGGAATTTTTAGATATGTAAATTTTATATATATTTTTGAAAAAATGAAGAATTTAATTTCAAATTTACACTGGAAATTAGATATTTTGAATATGCCCGAATTCTTCACATAAGATAAAATTGGACGTCTATTGTTCCCTAAACTCATGCAATCATTTTCTTGAAGTGTTCGTACACGTCTAAAACCTTCTCTACGTTCAATATATTTGTCTATCATTGTCGGACAAGTATCGGACTTGTGATTATAATTATGTGATTTTTTGAAGCAAATTTGCATAAAAACAAGATAAGTCGTTAATGCTTTGTTGTCGTACTATAATATCTTGATCACAGTTTTAAAGCAACAAGTTCATTGTGATCGTTTGCTAACACTTCACGAGAAGAAGATGTGGTGGTTTCTTTCTACATAATCGAATATATCTATGAGCCTTCTTCAACTTAAGTAACAAAGTTCAACTGGTGTTATATATTAATATGTTATTATTGTATTTTAACATATATATTGTAACACGCTATATGATTTATACCTTTTCAGTTTCTAATTTCAATTATATTATTACAAACGATTGCTCGTAAGTATTTGTTAGACGGAGCTTGTTGTATAAAAGTTAATTTATATCTCTCGTGGTCGTGTATAGAAATCAACCACTTATAAAAATGTAGCAAAAAGGAAAAGAAAATCTAGTCACCAGAATAATGTCAAAAAAACAGCTAGCTCAATTATCAATACAACACATCTACAACACAAAATTGTAAACTCGACTTCCACCAACTTTGCCAGATCCCACCCCTCCCCCACCTCACAGGAAAAAAATTAATCACATCGCCTCATTTTATATGATGATAATAATTAAAAATAAAATTAAAAAATTATAATTTAAAATAAGTCATAAATATTTGTGATTATATATTATTTTATTAAAAATACATCCTTAATTTATATCAATGGAAGAAAAAAATTATGTCACGTAAAATTAAATAAAGAAAGTAACACACAAGTAGTGTGTAAGTTCTATATCATTTATTTACGCAGGCTGTGGCACAAGCTAGCTAGGCAGTAGACCGAACCCCACAATATTAATCATAATATATAGTATATAGTATATGTTGGCCGCCAGTTATTTGTGCCAAAAGCTAGCTACCCAATGAGATTATTTTGTATTTATTTCGTTTTCCTTTTCTTTTATTGGTGGAGGTTCGTGAATGATTTAACTGTCACTACCTTGCAAGTTGATAAAGCATGTATATTAGCTGGATCATGGCTGTCTTGAAATTACGGCCAAATGATTTGGTCTTTCATTTTTATAGCGTATTGTAATAAACAAATGTGAAAACGATGGACCTTGCCTTTTATAGTTGGGGTTTTGATGAAAACCTACTTTTAGTAGTTAACTAATGAACCTCTTTACCCTCGTTGTCTTTTGCTTTTCTTGCCTTTTTTGGTCCTCTCTAATTATGAATGACAAAAAAAAGTTATATTTTTAATTTCCTCTTTTTCTACAATAATCATTATAATCTTTTGCGAAAGTACTATAGGGACAATATATAGTAGTGTTTCCTATTTAAAGTTTATCTCATAGACATCAAATTTCCTACTCATATTGATGAACAGTTTATTTTTGTTGGTATCGAAAACATGATAAATCAGATGAAAAATTATATAAAAAAAAGACTTTAATAATATGATACGAGTTTGGTCAATTGACCTACATATTAAAAAACTAATATAAATAAGCATAAAATCTATTGAGAGAAAAATTTCCCTCTAAAGAATACTCTTTAAACGATTACATTGTGGATGCTTTTCTGTGTTATGTTGTATGAGAAGGATTTTTCAATTTATAGAGGTCCGAAATCTTTTCCTTCAAGAAAGAGGTTACTCAAATATGCGATATTAAAATTTTCCTTTTGAAAAAGTAAAATCAAATATAGAAACTCTTTCTCCTTAAAACTTCAAAAAAGACAAAATCCAATATAGTAAGAAAATCGGTAGAAACCCTAACAAATCTCCCTTTTTTAGCAATTTTCTTGACAAAACTTGATTCGTCTTCTTCACATAATCTTCATCATGGCTGCTTGCCATGGTTAAAAATATGTTAAAATATTATGGGTTAAAAATGGTTTATACAGCAGCAGGAATGTTGAAAATATGGTTGAAATTCATCTCCACATGTAGTACTCCGGACAAAATCTTCATTATCGCGAAATTGGTTGCAACTTGATTTGAACTGGCCGCCTTGAACCTGTCTTCAACCTTGTCAAACCTGGTGAACCATTGACGCTGATACCACTTGTTGGGATCGAAATAACAGGGCGTCATGCGGAAACTAATAATTGCAAACCTTAAACATGATAAATCAGATGACAAAGAAAAACTATATAAAAAAAAGACTTTAATAATATGATATAAGTTTGGTCAATTGACCTATATATTGAAAAACTAATATAAATAAGCATAAAATCTATTGAGAGAAAAATCTCCCCCTAAACAAGACTCTTTAAACGACTACATTGTGGATGCTTTTCTGTGTTATGTTATATAAGAGGGATTCTTCAATTTATAGAGGTCCAAAACCTTTTCCTTCAAGAAAGAGGTTACTCAAATATGGAATATTAAAATTTTTCTTTTTGAAAAAGTAAAATCAAATATGATAAACTCTTTTTCCTTCCTTCAAGAAAAGGTAAAATTCAAATATAGTAAGAAAATCATGACAAAACCCTAACAATTTTAAAATACAGTATATTTCAAAATTAGGTTGAATGACTATAGTTTTTAGTGGACAATAAGGTTTAGCGACTTTCCAAATGCTATTGGAAATTATACACTTTTTAATACGAAAATAAAATTTGGACGAAAATATGCTCCCTAGCTAAAACAGTACGCAACAACTCGAGCATTGAAGCTTTGAAAAGTGGAACTCTAGGATTCATTCATGGAGTTCAAACTTTCATAATTTAAGTGTGAAAATTTGCTGAAGTTTGAAACTTCATGAACGATCCAGAGAGTTCAAACTAGTAATGTTCAACTGTTAATTAAGTATATTCAAACTCCAATAAAAGTTCTTATGTATTTTGACTAGGGATACTTAATTTTATCAAAAAATTATCTTCGTATTAAAAAGTGATCGACTAAACACCAAATAGTTTTAAAACATTGGCTAAAACTTAATTAGCCATATAAAAAATGATTATTTGCCAATTTCTTCCGATAATACTGTATTGAGTTGGACTGCACTTAATTTTGTAGTACGTAATTTCTAACATTCCAATGTCCACTTAAAACTAAGAAAGAAAATAAGTGTAGGGTAGTAGTTAAAGTGTTTCTCTTCCCTTTTTTTTTAATTTGGACAAAAGAGTTGACCTATTTTTGCACAAAGATTGTCAACTCTTATAGATCACAATTTTAGACTATATGTATAGTATTTATTTCTGCATTAATATGAGTAATAGAATGATCCCCATCTGCAATCTTGGATAGCGCACTTGTCGCTCAAACATTCAGCAAAAAAAGAAAAAAGGAAAACTTCTTTGTGGAATCATGTTGTCATGCCCATAACTTTCTCTTGCTTGTTCCTACCTTTGATAAGAAGCAAGGCACTGTGTGCCCTTTTCTCGAATTTCTGTATATATCAGATGCCCCAGCTCTTTTATAACCACTACTACTAGCTAGTTGGAACTTTTTTTTTTTTAACTGTCAATATAATTTAATTTGTTATAGTGACTGTTTTATTATTTCAAATCACTAATTTTACTTATTATGAGACAAGCACTTTGTCAGTCTAATTTGATTCATATATTATTCTCATTCTCCCATGAGTTCTTTTCTTGCTATAATAGTTGAAGGCATCACAACATATAATCAACCCTAATATTTACTCATTTTGTTTTTTTATCACTTTCTGTAGTGGAAATCAACTACCAAGTTTTATGTTGGCAGTGTGTTTTTGTTGAGTGCTTCAAATTGGCAGATTCCTTAAGAATGTTTAGCACTATTGGATATGTGTATTTGCTCGAAATTATTTAATGCTTTTAGTTTTTCTAAATTTAAGTGTGAACTTTGACTAATATTTCAAAATATATTTTTCACCATATTAGCATGAAAAAACGTGTAATTTATAATATTTTTATATAATATTTAAAATTTTAATTTTAAAATATTCAGTTAATCAATCCAATTTAATTTTAGAGATTAATTAAATTGAATCACGAAAAAAGAAAAAATGACACTTAATTTGGAATGGATGAAGTACTTATTATTACTGCAATTATTATGTACTATAAATTAGCAAAAAAATGTATATAAGATGCCAGTCTTGAGAAGTTAAATTTTAAAATTAAAGCTTTTCCCTTCACATGAATATAATTAACAAAATGTGAAGGAGTGAGTAAGATCCACCAATAATTAACATGGAAATTAAAATAATCGCACTCCGACACCATCAGTCCATCTTCACATCAATTAAGTGAGACGGTGAGATGAATAAAGATGTAGACCTCTCAACTAATCCTAATTACACTATCTTTTCCAACTCATCTAAATATATATATACTACCTACAATTATTGCTAAAATAAAGTTGAAAAATATGCAAACACGATGATTATAAAGTCAAAGATCTCAATTATGGGCCCATTACAAGGAAAACCATCCTTTTCAGGATCCTTTAAAGCAACCATGGACAACTTATGTTCATGCATGAGAATATAATTATCAAGAAAAAAGTATAAGCAATAATTAAAGAAAACAAGATTACTTTCTCCTGATTTCTTATTAAATGTTTTTATTCGACTTTTCTAATTAAAAATTCTTTCACCTGCAAATTTTTTTTTACTACCTTTGTATGATTTATGCAGCATACTTTTTTTTGTTTATTCGGAGATAATACATCATATATTTATTAATAGTTTCATATTAAAATTCTGATGATATACATTCAATAAGATGATTTATAATAATAAAATTCCTATGAATTATATTGAATCACAATTTATTTTAAAAAATTCTTTCTTAAATTTTGTACTCAATAAAATACCAATATACCTAAAATGAGACGAAGGGAGTGCGACTAATATATATTCTTAACAGCTCTAGATGCTAATAGCATCTTGGCATAAAGTTTATATTCATATATTAAATTATGAAAAGACAAAATGAAAAACTGTCGGTTCACTTAAAAAATCTTCCAAATTTACATCTTTTTCTAAAGGCTCTATAGCTTTTCTTTTCTAAAATAATTTCATAAAAGAAAGAGTGAAGACAAAGAGATAATGGGTACTTGGAATAAAAATGAAATAATTGAGCCAACAAGATGGGCCCACTCCCATATTGTCAAGTAAAAAAATGCTTATAGGTTCACAAGCTCAAAAATCACTCCATGTGCAATTCTTGCTATTTGCTTCCTCATTATTTGCTGGCAATCTCTTACATGTTATACAGTTCATCTTAAACAAAAAGATTTCTCAATGTCACGTTCCTGAACATGTCTTTGTTCTTTAAGCCCACTTATTTTGCTATTTGAGATTCATTTTCTTTTCTTTTTTCACCATTTTTTTCATTTCTCCACTAAGGTAAGCTAGTGGAACAATGGATTCCAACACCCTTCTTGATTATGCTTTGTTTCAGCTCACCCCAACTAGAACAAGGTTGGTTTTTTTTTTTTTTTTTTTTTTTTTTTTTTTGTATGAGTTTGTGTTAACATTTTTTTTAGGTTGTATTGTTATGGGAACTGATAAAGATTTGATTTTTTTGTGTTTTTGGTTTGTGGGTATTGATAAAGATGTGATCTTGTGGTGTTTTCTGGGAGTAAAAGTGAGAAACTGGCATCTGGGTTGGTGGAACCCTTCATTTCTCACTTGAAATTTGCTAAAGATCTGATTCCAAAAGGTGGGTATTCAATCACTATGAGGCCACCTTCAACTCATGCTTATTGGTTCACTAAAGCCACATTCCTAAGGTATATTTTCTATTTGATCTTTGACAAGCTTTAAGGTTTTAATTTTGTCTTTGGTCATTGTTCATAAGTATGGTACATGGTATTTGAATCATATGGAACTTCTGGAATTGCTGATAGTTTCTTGCAGATGATCTTGATGGCATATGGTAAATGGTCTGTAAATATAGTGTAACTAAAAACTTAGTTTAGGTCCCCTTATTGGCAAGTTGGTCATAAAACATCACTAAATTGTGATTGTGGGCTCAAAAGTAGACTAAATCATTATGCACTGTTTGCCAATAACTTGTTGATCCAGATATAATTGCTTTATAGAGGGAATTAGACAACAATTTGCTATATTTTTCCAATCATCTACTGTACTTGATTTCAGTAAGAAGGGTGGTGAGAATGGGACCTGATCTGTACCAACTCTGTCTTCAAACATTTGTTCTCAGCCATGCTAATTATTTCTGTCTCACAGTTCACAAGAAATGAAGATGCAAAAAGAAACATCTAAATTTCACCTCTTGGTTTTTTGATCCCACAATTGTCCCTGTTGTCATGTACTAAGTTCTATTAGTTGCCGGAAGGATCGACTGTCTTCAAGCATAATCTCTTTGGAAACAGGGTAGTGTTATTTTAGCATATTAATTCCAATATTATTTTGCATATTGGAATCTTTACTCTAATTGCAAACTCTTATACTAAAGAACTCTTGGTTAGATCTAGCAAAAAAGTGAAGCTGATGCAATTAAGGACTCACTTTCTTTGCATTCCTGACAGATTCGTACGCTTTGTAAGTACACCTGAAATTCTTGAGAGGTTTATGCGGTTGGAACACGAGATTTCACAGATCGAGAGTTCCATTCAATCCAATGAATGCTCCAACGGCAATTCAGAGGAAGGTATGTTCAGCAAGACATACTGATAAGTTCTCCTTTTGTAGACATCAAATCATATAAGCATTGTCAATTAGTTGTCATTTCAAGATTTTTCAAGTCAATTCTAGGTTTCTTCTTTTTATGATAAATAACATTTGTACCTGTCTCAGTAGAGTTTATACCATATTCAGCTTGGGCTAATGTACATTTGTTGCTTGACTTACAGGAAGCTCACCAGCTAATAGTGAGAGCACCAGGAAATCAAATGATTCGTTCAAGGTATTTTACTTGTTCACAGTTAGATTTTTGGCTAGTGATTTTCTTTTAGTCTAGTAGCTCACTAGAAAATTTCACTTTGATGGTTTTTTGAAGGCAAAATCTGAAGTTGAAGAAGCTAATAATGCTGCACCGAAAGAAAACTCCAAGTAAGTTATCTACAAAGCAGCAGTGAATTGTCAATCCATCTCTAACTGAGAGTCTAAGTTATTCCTTTTTTATCTTTTCAGGATTCACCTTCAGCGTCACCTGGATACCCGAAAAGCATTACTTCGGAAAGAGCAGGCCATGGCTTATGCACGTGCAGCAGTTGCAGGCTTTGAGATAGACCAATTGGATGATCTCTTACAGTTTGCTAATTCTTTTGGTGCCTTACGTCTTAGGTATGATAGAATATAGTGTCTTCATAACCTAAGTTGTATAGCATATGTGTACATTAAAAAACAACTGCTGTAAATAGGATCACCAGTGTTTGTCTTTGACTACATTAGTTGGAAGAAATACTTATAGCAGGTTCCAATCATCATTGTGAACCTTTGCTCCATTCTGCTGAGTTACAGAAAAAAGAAGCTCGAGGACATCTGCTGTCTAACAATCAAAGAAATTTCTTTTTGGGGGTGCAAAGAGCATCAAACATTGTTATGTTTATCCTTCTTTTTATGTGTGTGTTACTCTTCTGATTTGCTATAAGGTAAAATGTAAACTTGTCCATTTTATATTGATTTTCAAGGGAAGCATCTCCTATACATGGAACTAGAAAACTCTTAGGTGTAGCTCTTGAGGATGATATAACAAGAAGCTTCTACATCTTTCACTGTATACATAATACTACATGGAGGATGTCAAGATTGAGTCAGCGGTTACAGTTCCACGATTTTTTGTAACTTCAATTTGTGTAACCTTATATTTATTTATTGTAGGGATGCATGCATTGAGTTCAAGGAACTTTACAAGCAAAAGCACACAGATGGCCAATGGATGGATGAGGTGGCTGCAATGAAGGCATGTTCCCCAGCGGATCTATCGTACTTGGGAAATCAAGGTGTTATTCTTGCATATGACAATAGTGGCTCTTTGGATAGTTCTGACTCAAATTCAAATCGTGTCAGAGGTATCCTATCTATTCTTTCCTAACATTAATTTATTTTACTAGATTTAAGTTTAGCTGGTGGCCTGGTAGCTATGTTATCAGCAGAGTCCACTTTGCCAGGTACCACATGTCTGGACCGACATCTCTCTCATGTTCATATCAGTCAAAATATAAAAGGCAAACTTTTCCTTAGTGATTGAAATTTTAGCTGATTAGTTCCCCACTGTATGCTTAGATTAACTTCATTGTAGAAGAAATGACTTGGTCATAAGAACTGTATTAGGTATGGTTATACATGCAGATGACCAATGATCAAGAAACATTTTATGTCCCAATGGATGTACTGGTGCATATAAATGTATCTTACAGCGTAGACTCAGCATTTTTCTTACTGGTAACATCAACTGCTATATGTGCAGATGAGAATCTTCCTGCATCAGAGCCTTCCATGTCAGCAAAAGCTCAGATGCAGATGCCATGGCAGAACCAGATGCCTCCATATATGTACAACTTTCATGGTCCAGCTCAACAGATGCCTTTTGCCGGCATGCATCCTTTACAATATTATCCACCACATATGCAGTGGCCACAAAGTGTAAATGGCTCAACAAATGGTCATGTTAGAGACTCTCACAAACGATCAAAGAAGAAGGAGAAATCCAATCTGAAAGAACATGACAGTTCAGAAGATGATGAACAAACTGAGTCGAGTGCCTCTGATTCCGGAACTGATTCAGATGAATTTAGGAAGCATGAGAAAAAGCATTCTTCACATGCTAAAAAGCACAAGAAGAAATCCTCAAAAACAGTTGTTATCCGCAACATCAATTATATCACTTCCAAGAGAAAGAATGAGGAAAATGATGGATCTTCTTATGATTCTTCTTCAGCTGATTCTCATTTACTTGATGAAGATTCTATCAAAGAGCAGGTAGATGATGCTGTTGCAGTACTGGAGAAACGTCGCAGCTCAAAAGGACATAGGATCAAGAATAGAGGACATCAGGATCTTGATGTAGAGAACGAATCAAATGGCTATAGCAACACGGAGGGCATGTCACCAAAGTTATCTGAGAAACCAAAAGGAAATGACGCATGGGGCGCATTCCAGAATATCCTGATGAGTCGTGAGGAGTCAGCTATGAATGGAGCAAGTGACCAACTACCTTTGAACTTCCAGGATGAAGGTTGTGGGATAAAAAGTTCTGAGAAGGTCAGACGAGACCATCCAGTAACTGATGATTCTCTTCTCATGAGCAATCATGAAGAAACTGGCACAAAAGTTAGCATGGTAGATTTTGCCAATGGTGAGGATATGCGGCCAAGTTTGAAGAAAGGAGTTTCTGATGATGTGCATCTTTTATTTTCGCACAAAGAACCATCAGGAGGCAATACTTTGGGAACTCTATCTGATTTTGGTACTGAATCCTCTGCTATTAGAAACAGTACTGGGGAAGATTGGTTTGTTGTCAACCACTCAGGCAGTTCAGAAACGCAAGAGACGAAGCGAATAATATTCGACAATGACAATAGCATGTCAATTCAGAAAAGTTCATCTCACACCGAAAGTAAAAAAACAGCTCCAATTGATGATTCTTTCATGGTACAATCTCTACCATCTTTTAATGATCATTATGACTCTCAGTGGAAAACAGACATTAGCATGGATGCAGACTTGGCTGCCACAGAAAATGCTGAAAAGCCCAAGCTTAGTACGTTTGGGGCCAGTCAACCTGATGACCTTTGTGTGGTGCTTGCAAGAGAAACAAGTTTGGATCCTGTTGAGGAATCTTGGCAAGATTTTGAGATTGAAGCTTCTTTCGGTGAAGTTGATAAAAAATCTTCTGCAGTTGAGGCAAATACTAGTCCTACTGAAGAAAATGTTCCTGTGAAAGGTAAAAAAAGCACAAGCAAGAAGGACGGTCTTGCAAAGACCGGGAAAGATGTGAGGTCTAAAGTCTCCCCGGGACCCCTGTCAAGGAGCAGGATTGATGCTTTAGCAAAGAGCAAGAAGATGTCTCCTCCTACCAAGCTGACAACCCAGAAGAGCAAATTAGATCGGGTACGACAATAACCAGTAACCTCATTCTTTAGTTTTTTTGGCCTCCATTGTTTTTGTCTTTCTTATATACCGTGCATGTTCATTGTTTATGTAGGAGGAAGAAATGCGCAAGAGAATGGAAGAATTGGTGATCGAGAGGCAAAAAAGGATTGCAGAAAGATCTGCAGCTAAAGGTTCGTCCCCAGTAGCTTCCAAGAAAGGGCCAGCAGGAAAAACAGCTTCCTCAAAGATATCACCTTCATCCAAAGTTCACACATTTCCAGTGCAGGTCAGGCATTAAGGAGAACTCTATCAAGGAAAACTATGACACGACCTTAAAATATTTGAGTGCTTTGCATGAACTTGGAACATCCACAACTTCTTGCTTTGTGCATTGGAGAAATAAAATATTTTTTTATGGAACTTAGAGATTCTTTCTTTACTAGGACAGCATTGCTTGCTGGTTTACTGCAAGTTCCTTCTCATTTATTTAGAAATTCATGTCCCATCATAAGGTTTTGCCAGTATAGTTGATTGAGGCTTTATTATATTATTTGTATACTGCTATTTGTTCATATGTTGTGCAAAGTTATATGTAAATCTACCAGTGAGTTAAATTTGTAATAGCAAATCTTGTTTCTTTTTGCTGAATAAGTGATAGGCTTTGGTCCTTTCTGGAGTTTTTACCATGTACTATGAACATCAGTCTTCCCATATTTATTCTTGATGCACATGGGTTCTTATATGATATATCACATTTTTGGAACCACTATCTCTGTTATAGCATTTACTTAATTTTTGCTAACTACTCCTGTATGTTCTGTACTTTCCACAATCTCCACTTTATCAAATATTTGAGGAAGCAATAAATCCCACCGTGCCTTTATGTTATTTATTTCAGTGGCGGATCCAACCATGAATTTGAGGTTTCGACTGAACCAGTGGAGTCAAACCCTGTATATGCGCAAAAAACAAGTACAGATACAGTTAGATATTCATTTCAGAACTCGCTTTTTTAACTCAAAATCCAGAATTCTGGTTCCGCCATTAATCTTTATATCACTTTAAATCAATTTGATAAGGAGGAATGTGACAGCATATACTGTTAGGTGATTCATATAATCAATAAAGTTGTGGAAGCCAATTCTTTGAGAGGATGATTTGTGAAAGGGCCAAAGGGGTCAATTGAAATCACTGGAGTTGTCAAAGATTCCAACAGATACTTATATATTAATTACTTGATCTGTCTCTTTATTGTGATTTGGGCCATGTCCCAAATCACAAGTCACGACACACAATAAATGGACTTTCATGTTTTCATATTTTTTTCAGTTTCTATTCAAGATCGAAGAACCAGTTGTTTGAATAATGTTAATTTATCAGGTAAAGCACCAGTTGAACTGATCAAAGCTCTTACTTGTCCTGTTGTCCGATTAATTTACTATTCTTAATTTCTGACCCATTGACATCATCATCCATGAAAAAAGTTCCATTCCCTTTTTCCTTCATTGTACTCAAGTTTTTTTTTGTTTGTAAGGTTGTACTTTCTAAGAAAATTGGTTCTTCAGTCGTTATTACGTTTTGAAGCGACAATATAGTGGATATATGATCGTTCCAATCGTAGTATCACAATTTTGAATCTCATTACTCTCTAACCAAAAGACACCCTAAGACATTATTTAGGCTTTAGGATTTAACTAGTTAATTTTCCCGCGCTTCGTGCGGCCATCATAGTAAAAATAAAATATGATTAAATAAATAACATTATACTAAAATGAAATCAAATTTTACTAATGAAATAAGTAACCTTAAAGATAGAATTACTATTGTAGTCATGGTCTTAAGATACACATGCAACCAAAAAAAATTAGAAATCTCAAACACAATTGATTAAAAATAAGAGGCATGTAAGTTATAAAAGGTTTCAGCATTTTAATTTTTTTTTTTTTTAAATTAGATCCCACATATTACTGCAATATCTAAACATCCGTTAATTGATTACAGAGAAAATCCATTTCTAAAATAATATATAGTAATTTTAGAGCTAGTACTACCACTTTAGCTTTTTGAACTTCATATACAGTTAAGCCGATAACAATTGAAAAAGCCTCGTACCAAACAAACATTTTTCATTCGTCATTTTAAGACTAAAGAATATAGGTCATAAAAACCTATTTACAGCACAAATGTAGACTATATGATGTTGGAGCATCATAGAACCTGTTTGGATTGGCTTATTTTAGGTGCTCTTAAAGACAAAATAGTTTTAAAGCATTTTTGTAGTATTTGGATAAATTAAAAAGTGCTTTTCAGCACTTGTTTTTAAGCCAAAATAAGCCAAAAGTCATAAGCTAGAATTCTTAACTTTTGTCTTTTGATTTATAAGTCAAAAGTCATAAGCCTATCTAAACGGGCTCATATTTGAAAAACTTTAAACATTTTTTTGCGCGGAGTGCCCTTCTTTTGGGGTGGTCTTTAAATTTTGCCCCTCATATTTGAAATGTTTAAATTTTGCCCATTTTTATTAACACCCATAGGTCCCGGAGTTCGAACCCGCGCGCAAATTTTAAAAAAATTAAAAGCCGGTTTAAATTTAAACTATCATGACATACACTTGTTAAGGAATTACACATTTTATGCGGACCGGCATACTCGTACCTTATGGGCGACTTGGCATAAGTATGCGGGTCCGCATAACTTTGATAATTCCTTCACAAAGTTATGCGGTGGGGGCATACTTTTAATGGGCAAACTTTTATCTTAAGGACCACATAACTTTGTGAAGGAATTATCAAGTTATCTTGGACCCCGGATCTTATCTCAAGTACGCCCATAAGGCATAAGTATGCGGTCGGCATAACTTTGGTAATTCCTTCACAAAGTTATGCGGTGGGGGCATACTTTTAATGGGCAAACTTTTATGCGGATCGAAAATAAACTTTGAATGAATTATCAAAGTTATCGGACCGTATACTTATGCCAAGTCTGCCCATAAGGCATAAGTATGCGGAGTCGGCCCCTTGGTAATTCCTTCACAGTGTATGCTTGGATTGGGGGCATAGCGAAATTTAAACTTGCCTTAGCGAATTTTTTTTAAAATTTTAATTTGCGCGTGGGTTCGAGCACTTGGAACCTATGGGTTTATGCGAAGAAATGAAAATTTAAAAATTTGAAATATGAGAGAAAATTTAAAAATACTAAACGAAGGAACAATTCTGCGAATTGCCCAACTTTAAAAGCAAAAAATGAAATGGTACATTTGTGTGTATCAGAAGGGCCCATGCAGAGATCAAATACTTTTACTATACCATGATAAGTAAGAAAATAAAGCAAGAAACATAAAGAAATATATACATGAACAAAAAAAAATCGTTGCTATTTAAAAAGAACTCAACAAAGCAAGTGAACAGAGAAAATAACCTAAATCTTTAAACCACATGATAACTACAAAAGCGGTAATGTACTCGTAGATACAATTAAAAGCATCAATTTTTTCAAATTCATTGATAAAGTATCAAAGATATTGGTCGATATCGCCCATTAATTAGAACAATTCTTAAGTACTCTAGTTGCTTCATATTACAAAAGCTTATGTCTCCTTGTGAAAAGTTATACTATGGGGTAAAATTTCAAAGATATGAGAAATATACCAATCTCTAATACTCTTGTTTATTATTGACTTTTCTATTTCTTATTCGTCTCGTTTCTCTATTTTGAAGAAGAACCAATACATTGAAAAAAGAGAAGTAATATGAACATAGAGCACCAGCGAGTAAAGGCAGAAACCTGTGGTAGCAAACCTGTGTTTTCCAATCGGATATATGTAGAAGAATTGATTCGCGGTTATCATTATTGCATATATCTATTTGTTGTATATACATGTATGGTGACTGCTAGAGACTTTAAGGATTTTTTTTCCTCCATAAGAAATTAATACAGGGTTGAAAACTTCAAAAACTCCGCAGATACAATCTTTGAATATAATACATAAACGCAAACGTGCAGACTGGTGAAAAGAAAAGAAAAGAAGAGCAGATTTAGACGGAAAATTGGAGAAAAATAAGATGATAAGAAGGGTAAGAAAAAACATGGAGAAGGCACAGAGGCGTAACTTTTGATTTTACAGCGAAGAGGCGTAATTGGTAAGGTTATATAGTAGAATTGTAATTTAACTGAAAGCAATTGAAAGAGAATTTAATAGTTGTGTCTTTTGGTTTATTTATTTTTTAGAGTATAAATATAAATAACAGGTAAAAGCCAAAACTCTAAGAAAATAGATAAACAAAAATGCTGGTTTTTTAGAGCGCCACCTCACCTGGCCTCTGTCCTGCAATTATATATATAGGCTGAAAATATAAAGATATTTCATAGTATCAGTGTAGTTTAATCTATTATGATTAACATGTTAGTTATCATTTTATCAGATTACTGCTATGCCAGGGAGGTGAAATCACTAGACAAAGGTATGAATGCTTGCTGCCACTTCAATTACTATTCCCCCTTTGGCTTGCAACATCGTGTTGTCCTGATCGACCCTTCCTCAAAGTTGGTTTTAAGGTCAATCAGTAGCGAAGCTACAATTTTCATTAAGAGCATTCATAATGTAAAGACATAAGCACACAAATAAGCCAGAGGAATTCATCATCTATTTTTTTTTTTTTGGTTAAACTGAAAACTGTATTAACCACGTAAGCAATATGTACAACTAACTCATTGGACTCTAGAGTTAGATCCTGAAAAATAACCAAAAACAACAGTTTAAGCTATGGCTTATTAGCTATCAGCTAACTCATATGGTTCTTCACTTTATAACTAGTGAGATATCCATGTACAAGAAATTAGACAACTATTTAGCAGGGGTAGTTGTTAAGTTTGGCCAAGACATTAGCCCATTTTGCCTGCTTCTGCCCCCTGATGTGCACTTGTAAATTCATCATCTATTATATATACATAATAATAATTTTGACTTTGTATATATAATGGAGTATAATTTTTCAATAAAGAAGGTTCAAATGAACGCCAATGCTTCTCCCTAGCTCCGGCCCTGAGGTCAGTTACAATGAATGTGAGGCACCTCAGTTCTTTAAAGGCCTCTTCTATGGTCGCAATGCAGTCAAATTGATTTTTCTGACTACCAGCAATGATTGAAAGTGATAACTGTCACAATGTTTTCACTATAACCCGATTGTGTAAATGTTTTTTATACCGTCCACCTTATTGTATAGGGAAGAAGACTAGTTGAGTGGCAAACATGTTTTGATCACTAAAAGGCTCCTAAATTTCAGGAGGCAGGATAAGTTGAGAAAATATTCGTTATAAACTTTAATCTAGAAGTATATACTCATCAAAAACAGCTCAAAGAGTTCAAAACAAGATAAAAACAACACATTAACAAACCCAAAAATTTAGGGGTCATACGCGGTTTGGCCTCTAAAAACCAAGAAAATTAATTTGAGCAATTGACCTCCATTATTTTTCTCTCTAATTTGGAAACAAAAGAGAGGAGAAGTGTTTGTCCATGAGATAAGTTGGATTAACCAATTTCCCAGTTGACTCCAGAGCTTGTCCATCATATCGTTCCTCTTTTGCTCTGCACGTTATACGAGTCTTCTTTATCAATTTTCCTACACGTATTACTACCTTATTTTAATTATAATATTAATCTTAATCCTGAATTCTTGAATGCTCTTGTTCTTCTTCCTCCTCCTACATTCTTTTAATCATATCTATTATTATATTATTGTCATTCAGCGATTTTTTGCGTCAGCAAATAATATTTCTGGTTTTTCAGTTGTCAAAACCAAGAAAGTTGACCTGGTACAATCATTATTTTATTTCTTATGGTTGCCTTTTTCTGCAATCTTGTATAAAACTTGTCATCGCTCACTGGAAATGGCCATTGGGGCATGTTTTGGCGTGCCTCCATTCTTTTCTCGCAGGAAGCATAGTACTATATTTGAGGTATTTTTTTTCACTCTTTCTATTTTTCTTTAAGTTTCTCTTAAAACTTCTGTTTTGGTTGTCTGAATATGTTATGATCATGGTGAAGAATGTAAATAATCGTACTTTTGCATCCAATATCATAAATAGTAATTCTACATTCTCAATTTTGTAATATTACCATGCAAAACCTCAAGGGTGGCCATGTTGAATATGGAAGCTTTCTGGCAATGTTTCTTTTTGGCACCTTGTTAATTTCTATTTTCTTGGAAATCCAATTCTTAATCAATTGTATCATATGGTCAAACAAATTAAGCAATAAAACAACATATGAAATCAAAGGATTTCTCCTCATAAGGTTATATAAAAATGTTTTGATTTGAGAGCTGAGTTTTATAAGCCCTGATATAGTAATATATAATAAATCCTTAAGACAACCTCAAATTGTTTCATCATAACTGAGTTTCATCTTCTTCTTTTTTCCTTATAATTTCTGAGAACATGTTATAAAAATATCGCAGAATCTAAATGTTCTGTATTAATTTGTGCACGAAAATTGTATATCACAAAGCTAATTCCTACATTTTTCATCACTGTTACATTCCATGCAAAACCGGTCATGTGGAATTTGGAAGAAGACTTCTCGCAACATTTCCTTTTTAACTCCATGTTTCTTCTTTTCTTTTCTTTTTTTCTTTTTGGAAACCCTTATGCTTAATGAATTGCATCATATGATGAAACAGATTAAGAAGAGAAGGAAAAAAAAGATTAAGAAGAGAAGGAAAAAAAAAGATTAAGAAGAGAAGGAAAAAAAAAAAAGATTAAGAAGAGAAGATTGCATACAACATTAAGGTGATATAAAACTTGTTTTGATTAGAAAATCAGTGTTTTTATTTATCATAACAGCCAATGCAGAACAATATCTGACAAAGCTTGAGAACAAACCACATCAAAGTGTTTGTCATAGATATGATTTTATGATCTAAGGACAAAGAAACATAGAAAAGTGGTATGTTAGGTATTACTATTAGTATATCACTAACAGTAGTTAACAAATATTTTGCAGGACGAAGACATGAAAGAGACAAAGAGAAGCCCTATTATTGAAAAGAAGAAAACACCTCCCATAGCAGTATCAAAAAGTTTTAAATCCAAAGGTTCCACGGTTCGCAATTCATGTAGAGTAGCAGGTAACTTCATAATAATGACTGAGCTTCGGAACAAGATCCTAACCTTGAGAGACTTGCTTGACTTGTCCCCTTGTATTGGCTCTGCATCTGTAAATGAGGTACTTTTCTGTTAATTGTTTACAAAACTCAAGCACAATGACATTCTGTGGGAGGTTTTAACTTATATACACTGAAGTATAATGAATTTTACGCCATCAGTATACTCAAACTGGTTATAGCAGGTTACTATAACGTGATGGTATAAAAGCTTCACACTGTCGGCGTACAGAAGTTAAAACTTTGAAAGACAAAGAGCAAAGCAGAATTTCGTAACCTCTGTTGTGATTTTTTTTCCACAGCTGCTCATTTTGACGCTGAAAGATCTGCAACAACTGTATCCTACAATCAATCCATCTATTTCTTTGTCAAAAATTGATGAAGCACCGATGCATCAGGTTACTTATTTACTCAACTATATTGAGTATTACAAATTCACCGTTATGCTATAGCGGATTCATAGTTCACTGTGCTAACCAATTGTTATATTTCTCAGGCTCTGCAATTCTTTTTTGATACCCTGATATCAATTGGGGAAATGTGGACAGGCAATGATGAGTGGATGGCCAAATGCAAGGAGGATTCATTCAATAAACTAGACAATTTGGAACACTATGGTATGTCATATGTTTATTGCAATACCAAATAGATATCTTGTCCATCTATTATCCATCTCTTGGCTCTTAGGTAAGATAATCTTAATGATCATTTCAATTACAACCAATTTAGGAGTGTTATTGCTCGATGACATGATTAAGCTAGCCAGTGAAAGGATGTTCGATATGATCGATGCGGATGCGGACGAGGACGAGGATGAGGATGAGGATGAGGATGAGGATGACCAGATAAGATATGAACGTCCATCATTCAACACATTTGGGAGGGTTCTTTCTGAATCTTACTCAAGCGCCAAATCCTCCCTCTCGAGCACTCCGGTGACCCCAACTTCAGTTCTCCCTGAGTTAATGAGCAAGAAGAATACAAAGGCATCATATTCTCCACCTCGTCTTCTGCCGCTCAGGGTTCAAGCAGTTGGCAAGCTGAATCCTATTGATATAAAGCGCCTCTCTTTCCATATGTTCCCTCATGTAGCAGCTCAAGATTCAAATTTTGTGGTTCAATTAACTAGCACAGTCAATGAACGAAAGTCAGATGTAGAGGCAAAGAAAGATTCTGAAGTGAAAGCCAAAGATGATAAGGAATTTGGGCAAGAGTGTGAAATGACCGACTTGCCAGATATTCTATTGACTAGCATGGATGATGAATCAGAAAATAAAGGAACATGTCATAATGGTGCCAAAAGTAATCATCCAGTCTCAGGGCATGTTACTTTGGATGTGCTTTTACCTCCTCCTTCACTTCCTGAATCGCAAGCAGAACAAGAAGCAGAGCCACAATCACCACTCACTTTATCATTAAATGTCATAGACTCACAAAAACCAACATCTACTCTGCAGATTTCTTTGCTTACACCAGATAAAGACATATCAACACCATCGACTTGTGCACCAGCAGCATCACAACCACCACCTCCACCTCCACCTCCACCGGTACCCAATTCATCAGGGAATGCAGAAGGGTCACAGCATGCACCATTGCTAGCACAACCAAGTGGTGCTCCATTGCCTCCTCCTCCTCCTCTACCTCCAATGACATCAGCCAATGTAGCGACACCACAACTGCCTGTGAAAGCAATATCTGCACCTCCACCACCACCACCTCCTCCCATGACAAGAAAAGAAATAACATCTCCACCTCCACCTCCACCTCCACCACCTCCCATGTCATCAGTACAGAGAGTGGCACCTCCCCCGCCCCCACCACCTCTCATGACATCAGCAAATGTAGTGGCACCTCCCCCACCCCCACCACCTCCCATGACATCGGGAAATGTAATATCAGTTCCACCTCCACCCCCACCTCCCATGGGATCAAAGGTTACTGCACCTCCACCCCCTCCTCCAATGGGATCAAAGGCTATAGCACCTGCACCCCCACCTCCACCAATGACTTCAAACGGAAGAATGCCAGCACCACCTCCACCCATGCCAATGGGAAAAGGAGCTGCACCTCCACCACCACCAGGGTTTGCAGGTGCCAGGAACCTAGGACCTAGGAAAGCAGCCACTAAATTGAAGAGATCATCACAAATGGGAAATCTTTATCGACTTCTCAAGGGCAAAGTTGAAGGATCTAGTTTAGATGGTAAGTCAAAGGGGAGAAAAGGAAAAGTTGGTGGTAGTGCACCAGCAGGAGGTAAGCAGGGAATGGCTGATGCTTTAGCAGAGATGACAAAGAGGTAATATTATTGAACAGATTATTTAGTAGAGGTGTCCCGGACCCCGCGCATAGCGGGAGCTTAGTGCACGAGGCTGCCCTTTTTTTATTTAGTAGAGGTGAATCTTTCATATGTTTTCGACATATCTTTGAAAATTATGTCATATATGTCTCAGGTCAGCATACCACCAACAAATTGAAGAGGATGTTAGAGTACATGCAAAAACAATCAAGGAGATGAAAACAGCTATTACCTCTTTCCAAACATCAGATATGTCTGAGCTTATTAAGTTCCACAAAACTGTAGAATCCCACCTTGAGAAACTAACGGATGAATCTCAGGTTTAATATATATCTGCTGTATATATACATATTTCTCCATGATTCCCACTTCAGGGTTTCTCTTAAAGTAATCTTGATGTAGGTGCTAGCAAGGTTTGAAGAATTCCCTACCAAGAAGTTGGAAGCACTGAGGATGGCCGCAGCACTTCATACCAAGTTAGATACAATAGCCAAAACTCTACAGAATTGGCCAGTAGCCCCACCCGTTGGACAACTTCTTGACAAAGCTGAGAATTACTTCAACAAGGTAGAACCTAAGTTCGCAGTTGAAAACTTCTCATGATGCAGTTGAAAATTTCTCATGACACAGCTTTTATATATTTCCATTAGTGGCTCTAACAAATGGTTCTATCATCTAGATCAAAGGAGAAATGGACACACTGGAACGGACAAAAGATGACGAATCCAAGAAATTTAAGAGCCATAAAATCCACTTTGATTTTGGCATTCTTGTGCGTATCAAAGAATTGATGGTGGATGTTTCCTCAAACTGTATGGAACTGACTTTGAAGGTTAGCACGGTGTAAAACATGTATAGCAAATGTAGCAATCACTCACCTTAGTATTCTAGGATATCTTTTTTCAAGTAACACTTGATGTTGAATCAGGAGAGGAGAGAAGCAAAGCAAAAGGAAAATGAAGGAGCTGGACCCAAAAATGATGGTACTAAAAAGGGATCAGCTAAACATCTATGGAAGGCATTCCAATTTGCATTCAGAGTCTATACTTTTGCTGGTGGGCAAGATGATCGTGCTGACATGTTGACGAGGGAATTGGCTTCAGAAATAGAGACAGATCCTAATCCAGAGGCATAAAGTATACATTCATTTTCTCCAAAAAAGAAAAACCCAAAAAAAAAGAAGATCACTATAGGTGTCAATATATAACGGCATTAGCACATATAGACACTTTTGAGAGGTTTGAGCAATTAGCATAATGAAGCTTTGCCTGGCAGGTGTTCTCTAGATGCTTCTTGCGCTGTGATTTCATACATCTACTATGAGAGAATTGCTAAACATTATATCCTTTTATGTTTGGAGGACGGGGAGCAGTGAGCTAAACTCTAGCTTTCCTCCACCACCTGCAATACATACAATATCTATTACACCTTTGTGACTGGTTTTGTAGAATGTACATAACTCCGGATTGTCTTTTTACTTTCAGAATTAGAAGTATACATGTCAATGCTTGCCTATTTTATGCATTTTCCATGTTCTAGTCACGGGTTTTCCTTGTTTCTACAGTTTGTATGTCATACTAATGCATTTTGCTAGCTCTATCTTATGTTTGATTTTATTACTACAGTACTATTTTTAGTTTTATCCTTTAATGTTTGTATTGTCAGTACTTTTCTTCCTTCAAATTTTTCATCATATCTTTTACTCTTGCATTTCTTTCAACCTATTTTCTGAAAAACGATTTTCTTGAGCTGAGGGTTTATCGGAAACAGCCTCTCTACCCCACAAAGTAGGGGTAAGGTCTGCGTACACCCACCCTCCCCAGATCACACTTGTGGGAATACACTAGGTATGTTGTTGTTGTAGTTGTTGTTGAGCAGAATTAGTAGGATTAATCACTGTTATCATACATCATTATTACTTTCATTCATGTGATCTGCACCTGATTATTAGGAGAAGAATTAGATAATGCATGGTAATACGGATGTTGTTTCATACCATGTTTCTCATCTAACACGTTATTTTATGAAACTCAGAAACAATGATGCTTATCCAGCACAAAAGTTATTAGAGAATTATATGCAGGAAATTTATTGATCTCTTTCAATTTTCCCTTGTCCTGCTTGAAATCCTACAAGTAGGGGCGGAGCCAAGTGGTGGCCAGGGTGTTCACCCCAACCCCCTTCGGCAAAAAATTATCATGTATACACAAGGTTAAAATTATTTTTTATGTATAAATAGTAGATGTTGAACTCCCTTGGCGTCCTCATTTCTTACTCTTTTATATTTTTGAACCCCCTTTGTGAAAATCCTAACTCCGCTACTGCCTACAAGTATGCTAATTACTTTTAACATCCATGTACAAGCGAAAATACATTATACAGTTGAATTTTTTTTGAAATATATATTTACACTTAATTAAGGCCATTGTCACATAGAAATAGTAGGTACAGAGTAACTACACCCACTAACTTTAAGCTCTGAATCCGCCTCTGTCCGTTTACAGCGCACAAGCAGATCAGTTGATTATTTGGTTAACATGATATACAAGAGATTCAATAAGCTACTAGCATGTATGCAAATTAAAACATCAGAATTCAAGACTAACTTCATGAAAAAAAAATCCAAATAAAGCTCTTTAAGGCATAAAGACAAACACCTGGTGGGTTTTCCTTTTGGAAATCACCTCTTACTTTCTATCAGTTTATTCGTTAACTCAAGTTTAGTCCATTCAACAACATGCGAAGGCTTAACGGAGTGTGATTCGCTATTATTCCTCTTTATTCTCAAACAACCAAGGTAAATAATTCAGCATTCAACCAAGTGTTGTGCCACTAGTTAATATTATACCAATTTTAAAAAATACGTATATAATATATTGAGTTTACGTGGAGACCATGGATGATCACGTCATCACATGCACCATAATTTACATAGTAAATTCACCCCTGCCCATGGTGTTCATGTAATCATTTGGCAGGGCTCGTTTGGTAGTGAATTTAACCAAGGAAATTAAACTTTTCATAATATATGGTAATACTAGACATTTGGTATTTGTCTAACGAAAAAGGACCGTTTGCCCCTTTTAGAAAATTGCTGAAAGGAGAAATAGCATGGAATAGCCTCATTGCTAGTAGTTACAATTTGGCTAGGCAATCTGCCACTTGATTAGCTTCCCTCAAATAATGCATAGATTTAACATTGAATTGGTTCATTATCTATGATGTGTCATCAATCACTCTCGTTCATTTTGGAGTTGTTTGTCTTCCTTTTCTAAAGCACGTTACCAACAAGAAGGGAATCGAGGTCTATGGTAAAATTTGTAAGCTCATTTTGCACATACAGTCAAATCTCCCTATAATGCTAGCGTTTGTCCGAAAACTTCATGGCTGCTATAGTGAGGTGTTGTTATGTATGTACATTGGCATTTGTTGGATTTGGTATTTTAATTCATGTCTAATTAGGATTTATAGTCAAATTAGTATAGGAATAGGTTTTTCTGTTTTGAGTTAAAGTAGGTTTTATATTATTATAAATAGGGTTGTTGCTAGTTATTTTATATCGTGGAGATTGTAGAGAGCATTCAGAGATTCATAGAGTTTTTCAATAGAATATTTTCCTTCAAATTGGTATCAGAGCTTCTACGATCCTGGTAGAAAATCAAAGAGCTTCCGCTGCCGGCAGGCGGCTATGACTCATACATGCCGCTCGTCTGGCCAATGATGATGATGTTGGCAAATATCGGGCTAATGATATGCATGAAAAACAATCATGCTGAGAAGGACTAACAAACTATTGCAAGTTTAAAGAGATGCAAGCACATATGGCACAAGAGGAAGGATATCATCTCTAAAAGTTAAAGAGAAAAAAAATGGAAGGTTGATGAGAAAGTGCATCAACAAAATTGGAATGTTGGGGAGAAAGTGCCCCAACGATTGTGAAAGTTGAAGAGAAAGTGCTTCAACAATTGAAAGTTGGTGAGAAAGTGCATCAACAAAATTGGAATGTTGGAGAGAAAGTGCTCCAACGGTTAAAGGTTGAAGAGAAAGTGCTTCAATAATTGAAGGTTGGTGAGAAAGTGCATCAACAAAATTGGAATGTTGGAGAGAGCTCCAACGATTGTGAAAGTTGAAGAGAAAGTGCTTCAACAATTGAAGGTTGGTCAGAAAGTGCATCAACAAATTGAAATGTCGGAGAGAAAGGGCTCCAATGATTGTGAAAGTTGAAGCGAAAGTGCTTCAACAATTGAAGGTTGGTGAGAAAGTGCATCAACAAACTGAAATGTTAGAGAGAAAGTGCTCCAACGATTGTGAAGGTTGAAGAGAAAGTGCTTCAACAAATTAGAAGATGGTAAGTGAAGGTTGAAGAGAAAGTGCTTCAACAAATTAGAAGATGGTGAGTGACGGTTGAAGAGAAAGTGCTTCAACAATTGATGGATTGGAAACAAGTGCCTCAGCAATTTGAAGATGGTGACAAGTGCATCAAGAATTAGATATACAATTTTGAATTACGGGAGAATGTTGGAAATAATAATTCAAAATTGTAGGAAACTAAAATTGGTTAGGATTTGGTATTTTAATTCATGTCTAATTAGGATTTATAGTCAAATTAGTATAGGAATAGGTTTTTCTGTTTTGAGTTAAAGTAAGTTTTATATTATTATAAATAGGATTGTTGCTAGTTATTTTATATCGTGGAGATTGTAGAGAGCATTCAGAGATTCATAGAGTTTTTCAATAGAATATTTTCCTTCAGCATTTGATGTTTAGATCTCATTTAGCTGTTATAGATAAAAGTACGCAAACAATTATTTTACTGTACTTTTTATGTTATAAACAAAAACAGTATACTTGTTAATTTTAAAATCTAAATGATTTTCATATCTCATTAATTAAAAAGACAAATAAGTTACCAATAAATCCATAAGTAATTGTACCACGATAAAGAATTAAAATCTAAGGAACATATGCATTTAAAATTAATTGAGAATTTACATAATTCAAGTTTGATGTAAGAATTCTGCAATTGTAGGTTGTTTCGTATATTCCAGTCTTTTAGTGATAATATAACGCTTGAATTGACAAGGAATTTTGTCCAAACTTCGAGCAAAGGGAATTCTATATCTTTTCCTTGATGGCTCTACTATGTCCATGACATTAATGATGATTACCATAAATATTTTAATATTTTATTTTATACATAAGATATTTCTTACAAAATATAATTACACAATATTTGAGTATAGCTGTTATATAGAGGTAATTCTACAAAGAGTGTACCGCTATAAGAATGTCATTGCTGTTATAGGTAGAATGTTGTTATAAAGAAGTAAAATATAACAAGAAAAATCGATTCCGGAGAAAATCAGGCTGTTATAGTGAAATGTTGTTATGTCGAATAGCAATTATAGAGAGGCTTGACTGTAAGAGGTTTGACTGTACCAACTTACTCCAAAATGCTAATTATTAAATTTGACTAGAATTGAGGAAGTCATTATAAAATTTCCTTAATCATTTTTCATTACTCCTCCTATCCCAGCTTTGGCATAAACCATAAATAATGCTTTCATCGTGTTATTCTTCGTCATACTAACCCTGCATGTAGTAGAAATATTTGGGTGTGTGCTAGCATAGAAAAATACAACTGGATCTCTAGCATGTAATTCTTAAAGGTGGATCTAGCATGTAATATAGGGTAAAATTCACAGTTGCTACTTTTCAAACTTTGTAATGGTTTGTCACTATGAAATTTCAAATTTCATTGATATAACTTCGGGATATTATCATAGAATTTCACCTATGGAATATAAAATTCCATAACAATAGCTATTTTTAACATATAGGGCAGAAAAGTAACCAGTATCTATATAACGTATTAGTTTTAATTCACGACTTCACTTGAACTTAGTAGATTTTGCCCATATAGGTATATTCAGAAATTTACTAAATATATTTAACTGTAAACCTATAATATTATATATTAACTTGAGATCCTTATAATAACTTTAAAACTTCAAATTTTAGATTTGTCAGTTTTTTCTTAATAAATTTTACGCCTTAGGTGCGCACCCCTTTTATTCATCCAAAAATAAACAGGAAATTTTAGATTTGTCTGTGAATCGCTTGGCCGCATAAACAACTTTCTTCAATATCGTGCGACAGTATTTCTATTCCAGTACAGATGTACGCATTTATTAATACAAGCAAGATCAAAACTACAGCACGTAACTCTCACAAGTATATGTTTTTATATAACTTTTTCAACCATTATATAATTAGCCACTGTCTAAAGTGCATCTCTTTCGATATCTAGGGCTCTCTATGATTCTCTGAATTTAGTCAACTTTCCGCATTTGAACCTCAGAAATTAGTATAAGTTAATACTAGTAAGAGTTAACTTTGATTTAAAGCATGTGTAAATTTAGAATATTAAGCAACCTTGGAAAAGGTAATTGGAAGTCCAAGAGACGTGCATCGATTCTTACTCTTAGAAGTTATAATTAGCTATAATATAGTGGACTATTACAATATCATTTTTTTATAGTATATGCCTCGCGCTCGGCCCCTAATGCATGAAAAATACACAATCTGATATATATCTTCAGGAAATTATATTATACATCTGAATTTAAATTATATGCATTGATAGTATAAGAAATTGTTACTCATATAGTTAGCACGTATATTGTTAAATATAGTAGGTTATTTACTATATTAATATAAGTTACTAATGAAAGTTTATTAAATAAAATTAGTTGCAACTTGCAATTAACTTAATTTGATTGTGTAATTATTTTTTACACCCATAATTATTAGTTCCTTTTCTTTTCTGGAGGTGCGTGGTGGACGACCAATATGGGCAGCAATCGATGACCTTAGACTACGAAATAAGGTAAAACTAGAATTGCTTGCATCGTTTGACAGACTACTAAATAAAATATACAACTAAGTTTTCTTCCTTTATTCCATGCAAACACAGTTGCAATATACATAAATCAGAAACAGCGTGTATCCACGAATTACACTGTCCAATGCAACATTAATCAGAAACAGTAGGATACTATAGAAAATACATCAAGCAAAATACATCATTATCTGAGGGAAATAATTAATTAAAAATTACTCAAGCACAATCTTGAGGCCACCAATTTTGACAGCACCAGAACCATTCTTGGGGACTAAAGTCACCAACACATGATCATCATCCTCAGCATCCAAATCCTCCAATAGCTCAGTGATAGACAACTTTAACTTAGTCTTACGTTTTTTAATCTCACCCTTACCATGATTATGATGCGGCACATTCACAAAACTTCCAGCAAACTCAGCCTTATCTGGCGAAATCAAAGTCTCATCTTCATCATTAATCAGCACATCAAACTTAACAAAAACATCAGGCTCCAACTCTAATCCTTCAACCACTAAAATCTCTTCTTTCTCATTTTTCTCCTTCTTGTTCCGCTTTTTCTTATTTGGCCTTTTCACCATGACTTTTATCACATGGTCAAGTTTTGTTGGGAAAATTTCTTTTGGACTTGCAAAATTATGTTGATCATTGTTATCAGCTGCTTTAGCTTCAACGAGCCTCCTTACGCTGCTCAAAGACCTCGAAACCCTAGGCGTTGGACGAGAATTTATCCATGGGTTTGTTACATCTTGATATACATATCCAAGTTCTCTTGAATCCAAACAATCGCGAACTTTAATACGTACCATTTGTGCATTTTCATCGTAAAATATAAACGAAGCATTTAGAAAATCAGGGTCGGTGAAATCTTGACGTCTACCTCCTAGGGTTTTCCAGACACTCCATAATCTATCGATGTTCGAATGATGAGCATAGAAAATAGGGTCTCTAGCAGCTGAATAAAAATCTCCCATGTTTTCAAAATTAGGTTGGGTTCTATCACCGGTCCAAATATGAACTGGACCATGAGGAATGTTCTCTAGGGACCCACCTCCACCGGGCTCACCACCAGCGCGGTAAGGGTCTCCAAGGAAAGTCGCCGGAGTGCTTCCTAGTGACACAATTTGCCTATACATAATTGTGAGATTTTGGGATGTTTGTTGAGCGTTACTTATGTTGGGATCCCTCCCATTGAAGTCCAGATCGACCATGACCGGAGGCTGATGCCTCCGATCTCTGAGCCGATCATAGAGGGGAGAACTAGGGTTTGTGTACATGGCCGGAATGCGCATGCCATCAGGATGATCCCAATTCCAAAATGGTATCGCGAAGGTGGGATCATTGATTAAATTTCCCAAGATTCGTTCGAAGAAATAGAGATAACAACGATGAAAAGGAAGGAAGAGCCAAGAGCCATGAACTTGGAGCTCAGAATTTGGGAAACCTAGTTGGTCATAAGCACCATCACAGTAAGCACAATGAACATTTGCTTGTTGCCTGAAGCTACGTGGATCATCGTCGGGAAGTTGTTTCATAAGCCGAATAGCTCTATTGAATTTCTCAATATAGGCGCTATCCGCAGAATGAGCTGCAGGCCGAATACGGAGTGTGGTGGATGGTGGTGGAAGCTGGAAGTCGATGATATTCCCGGTCATCGGTGGACAACAATTGACTGGTGCGGCACCTGTTAAAATGATAGGAAAAGGGAATTTAGAAGAAAAGATTTTGAGGCGCATAAAAATAACTTTCCTTAAAGAGAAAATACACATAAAACTCTTCAGGATACAACAAAGTCATGGTATAGTCATTAACTTAGTCCATTAGAGTTGAAAAGAAATATATTCAGCATAATCATCTTATTTCATGAACAAATATTTGTTTAGCTTTAAAATTCAGATTTAATGCAAGTTTTAAGTGAAAATCGAAAAATCGAAAATTCAAGTCTTTTACTAATATATAAAGCTTTCAAAATCATTTTTGTCTTATTATTGATGTGGGACAATAGCACTTTATTATATATATATTACAAAATATCTAACAGTGGCTCACCTTGTGGCAGATTTGCCGGGCCACATTTGGTAACATCAGGTCCGTTCACCGGAGCCGCGAAGGCAAAGGGATGACCATCAACAAGAGTAGAAGCACCATAAAGACCTCCTAATCCAAGTAGCATGTTTCTTCTATCCATCTTATTGCTTGAAGAATAGGTTCTTTTAGAAATGTCAATGGGAGAGTTGTGGTCATGATCATCTTCTGTGGTTTTGCATGAGACTTGGAAATTATGATGGCCATTATGCTTTTTGATAGTGGAAACTTTTGATGTCTTTGTAAAGAAAGGAGAAGAATGTAAGTTGGAAAAAGAGGTGGTGGTTGAAGAGGAAGGAGAACTAGAGATGGTATTGATGGTAGGAAGTGGAATGGAAGACATTTTTGTTTGTTTGAGGTGTAGTCTTGAATATCTCTAGGGCTTATATAGAAATGGAGCAAGGACTTTTCTTCGTAATTACCTTGTTGGGAAGAATAAAGAAATATTAACCAAAAAAAAGAGTATTGATGGATGTGATGCGAAGAATCGCAAAATCAAAGGGTTTCAGGTTCGAGCCGGGTATACATGCGCATATTATTTATAGGCTATGCCTTCCGATAGTAATTTCAAATTAATATACAATAATTATTGAGTTCACAATTAGATATTTAGTAGATTACCTTTTATAAATATTGGATGGTTATACCGAAAAAGAAATGGAGTACATATCACATTGATCTGTACATGTTTTTCCTGTTTTATATTTATTTAATTTCTGCTCTTCGCCCTTTTTTTTTTTGTTCGACCTTTTCATATTTTTATTTTTTTTACCAGTACTTCGGAGTTAGAAGACACTAATAAAATCAATCCACTTTAGTACAAGATCTCGTTAGACTCTTAATTTATTTACAAGAAGAATCATGACTCATATTCCAGAAATGGTGTTGTCCTTCTAGGCTAGATATAGCTGTTAGTTTAGAAGAAACTAATGACTTTCAACTATTGTCTGCCGTGTCAAATGTTAATTTGATTAGACTTTTAATTTATTACAATATGTAGCAGCAGCTAGCAAGTCCCGATGCAATCTCAGATTCTCAAGAGGAAGCAGTTGATGAAGGTTCAAAGCCTCAATTATTCAACACTTAGATAATGCTTAACCAAAATTATAATATATTGCAACAGGTATTCCGAATCACGAATAGAAGATAACAAATAGACCAAGTTTAATTATATTATGCTGTTACTTTTTATATTTCTCCACGTAGGCTAAAAAGCAAGATGTGCGCAGCCTTAATGACATCAACCCACCATTCTTTATAAAGCTATCCTAATCTTTCTCCAATGTCCAGAAGTAGTAAAGTTGATAAATACATTCACAATTTCTCCACATAAAGATGATTTCAAAAAACTCTATTAGATGTTCCCTCGGTTTCAACCTAGTTATCAGACATAATTTGATTTGATACGAAGTTTAATCAAAAAACATGATTATGAAAATTGTGATCTAAAAGATACTACTCATAATATTTGTGTGATTATAAACCTTTAAAACTTATGGTCTTAAAAAGCATTAATTTACGTGAATATAAAAGCTTCTCATTAAGAATAAAATAAGAAATTTATAATTAGATATTTTCAGAAGTAGTTTTTTTTTTAATATAATCACCCATTAAAGCTTGGGTGTGCTTTTATTCCATCAAGGCAAATACTATGGCCTGACCTTCATTACGAAAGAAGGATGATGATAATCCTTGAGCATATAGGGGAAATAGTTGTGTTGCCTTGCACCAAACTCCTCCCCTTCTAGTCTAACTTAACTAACAAAAAAAATAGCCTTTATCATATCTTATTCTAACATTAGGCAATTGTCTCTTGTCTAAATGATATGGACCCTTTGCCTCTTTAGGTGAATTCTTGAAGTTACAAAACATGAAAGATTCACTTTTGACATATGCATTTTTAGCTAAGCAGTCTGCTACTTGATTAGTTTCTCTATAACAGTGAGTAACTTTAGCATTTTGCTTGGCTAAGGATTTGAAAAGTGTCTTCAGTACTGATGCTTCTGAGTTTCTGATTGTTCCTCTGTTGCTTCTCAATCATCAAGGATTTGAAAAGTGTCTTCAATGATGCTTCTGAGTTTCTGATTGTTCCTCTGTTGCTTCTCAATCATCTCTTTAACAATGAGTGAATCTAACTCCAAGATGAAATTAGTATAACCATTCTGTCTGCACCAAATTGCTCGATCCATGTTTAGCAGCCTGAGCTTCTGCTTCATTGGTGCTTCTGCATTTGATGGTTAGAGAAAATTCCATTATGAAGTTGCCTTGATCATCTCTAGCAATTACTCCAATCCCTGCTTCTCCAGTTTCTTTTCTGAAACTCCAATCAGTATTCATCTTAATATGGCCTTGCTGAGGTTTCTCCCAACAAAATCTTCCATCTAATTGTTGGTTTCATCCTCTCAATGGTTTCACAAAGCCTAGGCCAAGGCATAGCCAGATCACAGTTAGGGTAGACCATTCCTAAAGCTGCTCTAATGTTCCATAATATATGGTGAATCATTCAACTATACAAAAACTTCTTTTGATCTCCATATTTACAAGCACACATGCTCTTCCAAATTTCCCATAAGACAAAGCAAGGTGTGATCTGTACAACCAGTTTATGAATCTGTTTTTTTACTGTTAGTGTTCCACCAATTGCTTAAAAAGCTTTTAGTGGAATTCAAAAATGAATTATTGATACCTAATGCACCTCCAAAGAACTTCCACAAGTGTCTTGCAGCATCACTTTCCAAATACACATGTTGAATTGTCTCTGTTTTGGGATTGATACAACAAAAGCATTTAGAATCCTCATCATCTCTCTGAATTCTGAACTTGACCATTGCTTCCTCAAAAGGTAATTTCTCTTCAATAACACTCCATGACATGAAAGATACTTTAAAGGGGATTACTTTGTGTCAGAATGTTTTTAAGAGACTATAATTAATATCAAATCAATAATATAAGGTAAAATTCAAGAAACGATAGGTTTAAGTTGTAGTCGTTGCCTCCTTGGCACTTATATAATAAACTAGTTCTGATTACGTGTGTTGCATGTGTATTCCATGTCAATGGGTACAAACATTTTTTAATATTAATATATTATTAAAATTTCACAGTACAAGTTCAAAATGATGAATGTTATTTCATTTTGTTGTACCACTATAATTTAAACAATAAAAGTAAAAGCATCAATAATAAAATTTAAAGAAAAAAATAGCAAGTTCAAAATGATGAAATGTCATCTCATTTTATAGCATTTGAATTAAAATAATAAATTAAAATAGCAACAAATAATAATGACAAACAAAATAATACACGGTATTTTCAATTGACATAATCAACTATCTCATCTAACCCTCTGAAGAACAACAACCCAAAAGGGGTGTTTAATTGTAAATATAGCCAAAGAATATCCCTAAATTATGATCACAGACTCAAACAATATCTTTTCCATGCTGCCAAGAGGAAGATTTAAGAACATTAGGTTCCGAAGAGTAAAAGAAATATAATTTGATAAAAGAAAATCAGAAAGGGTGAGTTCAAATATATCATAATGAAATTGATATTTCTTACCACATGGAGTACAAGTGTCGGTTAAAGTTTAAATACTTTTTTAACAATCGATGATTTCTTAAGTTGCAAAGGAAATATGTCTCAGAATGAGGATATGTTACAAAATGCTTTTGATCTCATTTCAGCATTAATGAGTATGGTCACGAAACTCCATCAAACTTTATAATTGTATCCTGGATGAACATCTTTATAGGAGAAATATTAAGTTCGAATAAAAATAACATAAGAAGGATTAATATTTTCTCCAGAGAGCACGTAATTTAAAAACTCACTCCTTCTGATGAGCTAATAATTGTGGTAGACTTGCTCAAGCACAACCTTCTCAAAGTAAAGGGTTGGATGACAAGTATATACCAAGTTTTCCTTGTCCTAAAATGATGATATTACACTATACAAATAAAATGATCAAAACTAATAATAAAAGACTAACTCGCTCTTCACATTAAAAAAAGTCATGGCTATACAAATAATGAACTTCCACATGATATGAAGAGACATGGGAAATGTATCATTTAGAAAGTGATACATAATCAGGTTTGCTAAAAAATATAAAGAAAATTGCAACAAGTAATTTTTTTTTTCATCAATATAGAGAGGCTCTTTTATTCATACTTCATTCAAAGCACATGACAGAAGAGATCTAACTCCCTGCACCTACCTTGAATGGACAGTATCCCATACTAGTTTCATGGTAGGATTTCAGATTAGCTTACAAAAATGTTGTACACTAGAAGAGTTGCAACTCTTCATCTCTACAAAGTATGTACTCAAGGAACATCAAAAACATAGTTTCTTTCTAACTTCCTATCTATCTTACAAGAATTCTTATTGAGATTATTCCGAAATGTAGGAAGTTGTAGACTGTCCATGTTTATTTCTCCTCTAACCTCCTTTGGCAATAGTTGAAACTCATTAATCCATGTAGTAGTACTGCATTCAAGGCCCCAATTGGATAAGCAATCAGTCACTCTATTACCCTCTCTGAAACAATGCATCAGATTCCAACTTTCAACTTGATTGAGCATATTCTTGATTCTCAAAATTATATTCATAATGTTCCAAGGTGGATTACTGTTATTAGTGATCCAGTCCATTAGCAATTTTGAGTCACTTTCTAATTCTAACAACATTTAACCATTCTGTACACACCATTCTATTCCAATTTCCATTGCTTGTGCTTCTGCAACATTGTTAGTAGTGACTCCAAGGTTTGCTCCAAAAGCTGTAATCATATGACCTCTATGATCTCTTAAAACTCCACCTCTTCCACTGTTTCCAGGATTTCCTTTAGAGCAACCATCGGTATCTAGCTTCACCCACTCATTCTTGGGAAATAACCACTTAACAGGAAATGATTTAACAAAATATCTAGCTTCATCCATGCTCTGAATAAACTTAGTCCAATGTATAAAAGAGTTGACACTGGGAAATTTTTTATGAATCACCATGACCACTTGTTGATAAATCCTTATTTTAATCCTCTGAATGGACATTTTCTGATCCTCAAATCTTGCTTTACATCTATCTTTCCATATTTGCCACATGATGATTCCTGGCATAATTTGTAAAGCCATGTTCTGAATAGGATTTTTCCCTTTAGTAACCCACCAAGTGATCACAAGATGTCTCAAACTATTCGAATAATGAAAAATCCCAAAGCATTGTTTGAAATGTTCCCATGTCTCTTGACTAATCCTGCTCTTGTGACACAGATGTTCCACATCTTTCTCATCATGATTAATACAACAAGAACAAATTGAAGGTGATTGTACATTGAATCTCCTTAAGTTTAGATCAACAACCACCTTATTCTTGAAAACTTTCCACAGAAAGAAAGATAATTTAAATGGAGATTTCTTGTGCCACATCATCTTGTTAACAAAAGATAGATTCTGAGCAGTTCTAATAATATTCCTTGCTGATTTACAACTAAATCTCCTATCTAAAGTAACTGTCCATACTGGTTTATCACTAAGACCAGAAGAGTTAATAGTAATTTCTGGATGTGGTTCACCACATTATCAGGCAACTTTTGCTTAAGCTTTTGAACATTCCACTCTCCTTCCTCAATATAATCATATACCATGCCCCTAATGGAGGTATTAGCAATACCAAACTGAGCCAAATCACCCAAACCACTAGTTATCCCACCAGAAACTAGCATTGCCTTTATTAACTCTCCATAATATTAAATGATATATTTTCTCTTTGATTTTCATCGTCCTTCTCCAATTATGAGATTACACATAACTCCATTTCTTAGCAACAGGGTGGATTCTTCTAGCATATTTGGCTTTCAAAAACTCAGACCACAAAGATTCCTTGGTTCTAAGTTGCCACCATAACTTAGCAGCAAAAGAATCAGATACATCATTCAAAGATCTTATTCCAATACCTCCTTCCAAAGTAGGCAAGCATAGACTGGGCCACTTTGCCCAGTGGTATTTATGCTTGCCTTCATTATTACCCCATAAAAAGTTAGCAAAAATTTGCTCCATTTGTTTGAAAATAGTTTTAGGAGGTTGACATATAGCATAGCAAAAAGAACATGTTTGATCAAAATAATCTTTTATCAAGATGATCTTCCATAATTCCAAGCCATTTAATTTTTAAGAATTTTAGTAGTCATGTCTGCAAAATATTGAATCAATTTCCTACCTTAGAATAATGGACATCCCAAGTAGGTGATGGTAAATTCTTGTTTTTGAACTTGCAGAATATTTGAGACAATGCTGATTCTGTTTTCAGAGATCTTCTTGTCCATTAGAAAACAACTCTTGCCTCTATTGATTTTCTGTCCAATAATCCTCCAGAACCTTCATAACCAAATTCAGAGTTTTGGATTTTCCTGCACAAAAAATGATTTAATCATCAGCATATGCTAAATGATTGATCTTAGGTCCATTAGCTTGCATAGTGAAACCTCTGAACCTAAGATTGTTATATAGATCATTCAGCATACATGACAGAGTTTCGGCAGTAATAATGAATAAAGTTGGAGATATAGGATCTCCTTGCTTTACTCCCCTTTGTGATTTAAAAAATCCATACCTCTTACCATTTATAACTACACTATACCAATTATTTGAAAGAAGATTCCATATTATAAAAATCCATTTTTCCTCAAATCCCATTTTTCTCATTACAGAACACAAAAAGTACCAAGACAATCTGTCATAAGCCTTGTTCATATCAATTTTGAAAACCACATTACCCCCATTGTTATCTTGCTTAATTTCATGAATGATCTCTTGGGCTACCCACAAATCCATGGTTTGTAGTAATTTTGGGAATAATACTAGAATGATCACTTTTGAAAAATTTTTTAGACCACTAAAACCAAAATCGAAAAAGTTTGTGGAGAATCAATTTTGGAAAGTAAAATCGAACAAAAAAAAAAAAAAAATAGATTTTTGAAACATTCCTAACTAAGTTTAAAATATCAGATCTTTTTGAAAAAACAGATCATTATCCAAGTAACAATGTTTGAATTTATGTCAAAAGCTGAATATATTTATCTATGGAACTAATGCAAATAGGAACATATTTAAGGATATCAAGATTAATATTGTTGTCCTGTTGTGAGGAGGTTCTGATAAAACTGAGCTACAGCATTGCCAATCTCTTCTTCACCCTCTATCCATGCTTCATTATCACAAATTTTGTTGATATGTAGATACTTTCTTCTTCCTTCTACCACTGAATGAAAAAAAATTGTGTTTTCATCCCCTTCCAAGTTCCATTTCAAGTTAGCTTTTTTGTTTCCAAAAACTGTCAGCATGCTTATGATGTATGACTAGTTAATTAGCTTTTGCTTTGTTTATAAGCATCCTATCATTTTGATCAAGAGTATCCATGTATCTCTCTTCTGCTTTCTTCACTTCCTCTTCTAGTTGTTGCACTTTGCCAAAAATATTTCCAACCTTGTTTTGGACCATTCTCCTAAAGCTTTGCTGTTATTTTTCAGTTTCTGTTGTAATTCCCAAAAGAAGTTTCCTTTGGAAGAAGAGAACCAATTAGCCTTGACAACATCTTGATACCCCTCTATTTCAGTCCAAAAGTTCAGAAACCTGAATTACTTTATATAATCCTATTGATTATTCTTGCAAGTTATCAAAAAGGGATAATGATCAGAGCTTAGCCTAGGTAGATGGATGATATCTGATATGTCAAAGCATTCAGACCATTTTTCATTGCTAATCATTCTATCCAGCCTATTTCAAATCACTTTCTCTTCTTTTCTTTCATTAGAGCATGTAAAAGTACTTCCAGAAAACCCATTATCCTTCAAGCCATAATCCTATAGGCATTCAATGAATGAAATGCTTTTCTTTAGACTATGGGGTTTGCCTCCTAATTTTTCTTCCACAGATAGGATACAATTAAAATCACCACAAACAGCCGATGGATCATCTATGGTAGATGCAATCACTCTCATATATCTCCATGTATCTTCCCTTCCTGATGATCTGGATTTAGCATACACCACAGATATAAAGACCTGCTGAGAATTATTCAAAACTATTCTGCAAGTGACCGTTTGATATTCAGCACAATATACTGAGAAATCAATATCTCTTCCCCAAAAAATCCAGATCTTATTGCTAACACTAGTAAAAGCACCTTTCATTCCTAGGGTTTGTTTGTAAGATTCAATTTTTGATTCATTTATAAAAGGTTCTTGTAGAGCAACAAATGGTATTTTGTGCTCTTTTATCAAATATATTAATCTCTCCGTAGCAGCCTGAGATTTCATCCCCTTAATATTCCAATTGAGACACTTAATCATTGAGGGGTTTTTGGCTAGGTTTTGTAATATTCTTCTTTTGATTTCTTGTGACAAGAGTTATTTTGATATGTTTGTTATCTTTGTTTTCTGTAACATTCTTGGTTGCCTCACTTTCTTTTGAGCTCCTCTTTATGTTGGATTGATCATATCCAGGTGTACATTTCTTTGTATTCTCTTCTTCCTCACTTTCTTCATCCCCATCCTCCTCCGATTCATCAGAAGTATTTTTCTCTTCAGATGATACCTCAGCCCATTTATCCTCTTTTTGTTGATCATCATTTTGTGTCTCTTCTGTTTTCTCAGCGTTAAGACCTGATATATCATTTTGATTAGACTCTTCCTGAAGCAGTTCATCAAAACCGTTTTGAATGATGATACTTTCTTGTCCTTTCTTATCTTTTTCCTTTCTTGGTTGTTCCTCTTTTTTATTTTTATTTTTGCCAGAACTCCTTTTGACCTTCTTACTCCCAGCTGTTTCCCAACCATTCTCATAAAGAATCACCGGCAAATTATTTGGATCATTGATCATAAAGGTTCTGACTTCAGAATTGTCCTTTTCCTATCTCTTATCCCTTGCTGAAAACTTGTCTTTCTGCTTATTGTTCTTATTATTGGGACTTTTGGCACTGGATTGGAGATGACCTAGTTCTCATTATTCACCTCATTGCCCTTATCTTTATCTTGATTCTCTTCACAATTTTCTCTTTGTTTCTGCTTGTGGATCTCCTCATTCTTCTTAGGAATACCAATACCTTTTTTCGGTTGCATATTCTCTGGCATTGGCTTGTTAACTCCAAATAGAGCACTTGTAGGTTTGAAAGCTGTTCTGGGAGGTTCACTTTTCCCTCTAAGCTTTCTATACTGCTTATTTTTTTCCACATGTTCCTGTCTTCCCCTTTTAACTTGTTGATTGTCACTGGCCTTCTCTTTTTGTTCTTTAGGACCAACATTTCCATTATGTATAGCTTTTTTTGCATTCTGGCCCTTTCTTTTGATTCTCCATCTTTTTAGCATAGTTCTTCTCCTCCTCATCCTTCTTTTCCTCCAATTTTTTCTTTTCTAAGACTCTACATTCAGCAATATTATGCCTCAATTTTCTGCAGTATTTACAATATTTTTGGGATATTCTCATATTCAATCTTCTGCTCGAATCTTTTCAGAGGAGCATTTTCATCCTCAATCCCAATCCACACACTTTTCATCAATGGTTTAAGTAAATCAACTTCCACCCTTACTTTTGCCATGCTAGGTCTAGTCATACTCTTAGTAGCAACATCAATTTTGAAAGGGATTCCTATTTCACTAGCAATATGCTTAATATAATGCCAGTTATGTAAATGAAAAGGTAAACCTGGCATTAGAATCCAAATGGGCACTATTGGGAGATCTTCTTCAAGCTTAAAGTCCAGTGTCCATTTTAAAGCCAAAAATTTGATGACCGTCTACCTCAATCAATCTTTTATAGAGAACGAAATTATAACCATCTTCATTAGTATAGTTCAGAAAGACATTGACATTGTCAAACAACATTTTTTGCCATGCCTTTCATTCGGTATTTCTCCTTGAATTTTGACCTAAGAGAGTCAATTTGCGGTCTGCTCTCCTTTTACAATGATTTGCCATCACTCCATAGAAGTCTTTAGCTTTGAATATAACTGCAGCTTTGCCATTATGAGTTGTTTTACGAGCTTTGATGGAGTCGGGTTCAATGCGAATTGGGGCCGCAGATGAAACGGTGGAATCAGTGAGAGTATTAGCATATGATTCCATGGAATCGCCATGAATCTGGGCCGCCTCGTTAGAGGCTACCATTTGATCTGTTGTACGCGCCGGTGGGATGCCAATTGGCGGCCCCATTGCCCAATCGAAGTTTTAACGGTCGAAAATTAGTTAATAACGGTAATATTGAATAGAGAGAAATTTCTAGGCGCGTGGTGCGCGTACCTTTTATGTAATGTAAATGTCCGGCTTGCAAAAAGTAATCTAAATACCATGATCACGTTTTTAAGAAGTGATTTCAAGAATAACAATATTACAGGCAACCAAGCAACTCCAAGACATTGAAAAAATATTATTAAAGGAGCACTGCTTTTTACTTCCAAGAAGGATCAGATAAAACTAAGTATTTAGATCTCAAATAGCCGTTATTATATATAAAGACGTAAAAAACTTTACCTTTCACATTCTTCCACATTATTATGAGATTTAACCTTCACATGATCAATAAGAAGAAGAAGCCTAAGCGTCATATCGTGTGTCATCCAGCTATTATGAGTTTCTTAATTACCATTTATTTGATACATTGTATTACAATACGTATAACTTTATTTATCTGTATATATTAGAATGTATATTTACTTGTAGAGTTCAAAATACTCATTTAATGCAATGTAATTTTATTTTTAGGTGAAGGGTAACGGTCGTTCAATTTTTCATGGGTATTTTGGTATTTTAACTTTGGACTTAGAGACTTCTCACTTTTAGTTTTATATGACTACTAGCTAGCTTGTTAGGTGCCTGCGTGTAAAAACATTGATACATTCACTGCATATTGACAGTGTAATTCCTTTATGTATATTGGAGTAGGAGTACTATTTTTTGTTCATGAGTGGGTTAAATAAGTGCAGAAAGAGAAGAGATTATTTATTTAGTTCCTATATAAACGCATACACGTACTTCAACTTTTTAGTAAAATGGGTAATTTTTATGCAAATGGGATGTATTTTCTTCTTTGCCCAACCAATGAATGCATGAGTTGAGTAATAACGCGGAGGAGTTTGAAGAACTCCATTGTGTACTAACCGTCCACTTTTCACAAATAAACATGCTATTATATATATATATATATATATATATATATATATATATGTAGTTTGGACCAGAAAAGCTTGATGTTACCTTACACGTAATTAGTTTACTCCACTAGCTAATAACCACCCAAAGGCAGCGCTCAGTGGGGTCCTCAAATAAATTTGTAGACAATATTGACACTTAATTAAACTAGTAAATACGTGGACACACATCATATTAAAAAAAAAATGATCATACTAATAAAATACAGTTCAAAAGGATTAATTACTACTTTAACTCTTGTTGGACGAGTTTTCATTTTTGTAAATTTCCGATATATTCATAATTAGAAAAAAGCAGGACAACTTACTTTTTTTCTTGATGGTCGATGGACATACTGAAATTAGTTAAGTCGAGTAGCAGTACTGCAGTAGCCAGCTAGCATCTCTCGGTAGCTACAATATCACGGAGGAGAATGAGTTGTTTTCTCAAAATTAGCTTTCTAGGATTCACTGCATAATTAATCTTTTGCAGCTGGCTGAAATACTTGATTAGGAGCCCATTTGGATTGGCTTATAAGTTAGTCAAACCAGTTATCAGTTTATAAGCTATTTTTAACTTATTTGGGTGTTTGATAAAATAAAAAACAGCTTAAATTAAGTAAAAAGTGCTTAAAATAAGCCAAAATCAAAAAATTGTTCAATCCCAACTTTTTTTTTTTTTTGGCTTAAAAGCCATTTTGGTTTGACCAACAACTTTACCCTTTTATCCCTTATATTTTACCACCCAATTTCAATACTACCCTTACTTCTAAAAACACTTTAAACACTTTTATCTAAACACGTAACTACTTATTTATAAAATAACTTTCAGCACTTAAAAAGTACTTTAAGCACTTATGCTTAAAAGCCACTTTTTTCAGCTAATCCAAACAGACTCTAGATTGAAAAAATTGTGGTAGGAACCATAAAATGCGGAGCTAGAACTTGAAGCTTATGGGTTCTAATATTTTTAAGTTATTGGGTTACATTCGAGATTAATAATCTATAAATATTGAGTGAATTCTTAAGACAAATATAGAGTTTGAATCAAAGCTAATGAGTTCGGCCAAATCTATACCCGGCAATCTCCCTTCGCTCTAGGGAGTCGTTTCCCTTTAATATGCCTTACGTGGCGCGGATTCAAATTAGCAAAATCTCAAAGCTTGTACCGAAATCTCAAAACGTGTACCGAACAAAAACTCAAAAAAAAAAAAAAAAAAAAAAAAAAGAGTTAAATTATTCTGCCCATTTGAAAGCAGTCAAGAGATTAAACTACATTCAACAATGGCAACCAAAACACAAATCCTAGTTTTATCAAAATATTACACTCTGTCCGTGGAATCATACTTTTACTAAACTATTATACGTATACGTGTATATAAGTTGGATTCTGAAAAGAAAATACCCAACAAGATAACCTAAAACTATTCTAAAAGAGTTTAGTTACCAAAATTGTCAATTCCAAAGGTTGCGTTCAGAAAAACATTACCATTATCTTTCAAACACTTCCATTGCGACCAATTCTTATTATGATTTCTATTCTATATACATAATATAATATAATGTACAGTTTATGGAAAGACGAAATGCACGTTCTATCATGTTTAGTCAACAACAAGATTTACGAACTAGTAATAAAAAATAAATTAATTAAGTTCTTCTTTTTCCAAGCTCCAACTTTGTTTATCTTAATTAAATACTAAAACGCTAGTAATATAAATGGACAAATGACATGAATCAGATCACGAAAGTTTATGAATCAGATCACGAAAGTTTTGGTAAAGATTGACTAACATATATATATTGTTCTCTTTATTAAAAATTCTACAATTGTTTTAATATATATATATATAGCATTACGAGTTTACAAATAATGCTAATAGTATCTTCAAAAAAAAAAAAAGGACATGCTCATGTTTCCTATATATATAGCATTACGAGTTTACAAATAATGCTAATAGTATCTTCAAAAAAAAAAAGGACATGCTCATGTTTCCTTTAAGTAATTTAATTGTGTAATTATTTTTTACACCCATAATTATTCTTTCTTTCCTTTTTTGGAGGTGTGTGGTGGACTACCAATATGGGCAGCAATCGATGACCTTAGACTACGAAATAAGGTAAAACTAGAATTCCTTGCGTAGTTTGAAAGACTACTAGTAAATAATAAATAAAATATACAACTAAATTTTCTTCCTTTATTCCATGCAAACAGTTGCAATATACATAAATCAGAAACAGCGTGTATCCACGAATAACGCTGTCCAATGCAACATTCATAAACAGTAGGATACCACATATAGAAGAATACATCATGAAATAATTATAATTACTTCTTTTTTCTAATCAAGCACAATCTTGACACCACCAATTTGGACAGCACCAGAGCCATGCTTGGGTACAAAAGTCACCAACACATTCTCATCATCCTCAGCATCCAAATCCTCCAATAGCTCAGTTATAACCAACTTTAACTTTGTATTACGTTTTTTCTTAATAGTACCATGATTATGATGCGGCACATTCACAAAGCTTCCGGCAAACTCAGCCTGATCTGGTGAAATTAAAGTCTCATCTTCATCATTAATCAACACATCAAACTTAACAAAAACATCACGCTCCAACTCTAATCCTTCAACCACTAAAATCTCTTCTTTCTCTTTTTTCTCCTTCCTGCTCCTCTTTTTCTTGTTTGGCCTTTTCACCATGACGTTTATGACATGGTCAAGTTTCGTTGGGAAAATTTCTTTTGGACTTAGAAAATTACGTTGATCATTATTAGCAGATGCTCTAGCCCTCGAACCCCTTGGCGTCGGACGCGAATTCTGCCATGGATTCGTTACATCTTGATATACATATCCGAGTCCTCTTGCATCCAAACAATCACGAACCCTAATACGTACCATTTGTGCATTTTCATCATAAAATATAAACGAAGCGTTTAGAAAATCAGGGTCGGTGAAATCTTGACGTCTGCCTCCTAGGGTTTTCCAGACAATCCATAATCTATCAATATTAGAATGATGAGCATAGAAAATAGGGTCTCTAGCAGCTGAATAAAAATCTCCCATGTTTTCAAAATTAGGTTGGGTTCTATCACCAGTCCAAACATGAACCGGACCGTGTGGAATGTTCTCGAGGGACCCAGCGCCACCGGGCTCGCCACCAGCGCGGTAAGGGTCTCCAAGGAAAGTCTCCGGAGTGCTTCCGAGTGACACCATTTGTCTATACATAACTGTGAGATTTTGAGAAGTTTGTTGAGTGTTACTTATGTTAGGATCAGTCCCATCGAAGTCCAGATCCACCAAAGTCGGAGGCTGATGCCTCCGATCACGGAGAGGATCATAGAGAGGAGAACTAGGATTTGTGTACATGGCAGGAATGCGCATGCCATCAGGATGATCCCAATTCCAAAATGGCATCGCGAAGGTGGGATCATCGATTAAATTTCCCAAGATCCTTTCGAAGAAATAGAGATAACAACGATGAAAAGGGAGGAAGAGCCAAGAGCCATGAACTTGCAGCTCAGTATTTGGGAAACCTAATTGTTCATAAGCACCATCACAGTAAGCACAATGAACATTTGCTTGTTGCCTGAAGCTACGTGGATCATCGTCCGGAAGTTGTTTCATGAGTTGAATAGCTCTGTTGAATTTCTCTATATAGGCACTATCCGCGGAGTGAGCTACTGGCCGAGTACGGGGTGTGGTGGATGGTGGTGGAAGCTGGAAGTCGATGATATTCCCCGTCGTCGGAGGACAACAATTGACCGGTGATGCACCTGTTAAAATAATAGAAAGATAAAATTGAGAAGAAATGACTTTGAGGTACACCTGAAAATAACTTTCCTTTAAAAGATACTACAGTATATTATTGTGGAAAAACAGATAGAGGTACTTTTGTGGATACAACAAAAGTCAAATTTATAGTCAAATTAACTTAGTCATGATATTTCATTGAAAGCCTAAATTTATAGAGTTGTGTTAAGAAATGGATCTTGGGCGTAACTCAACCTCAAAAGCTAACTCATGAGGAGAGGATTGCTCAAGACCATATAAGGAGACCAAATTCCCGTTTCCCCACCAAAAATGTGAGACTCAACACCCCCCCCCCCCCCCCGAGCTCATGACTGAACATCTAGAGCGTAAACAATATAATACGCGAGGGGAGGGGGGGCCAACATCAAAAACATTGAATTGGGCTAGGTCTGGCTCTGATACCATGCTAAGAAATAGAACTTGGGTTTAACTCAAGCCAAAAAACTAGCTCATGACGACAGGATTGCCCAAGACCTTATAAGGAGACGAAATTCCTATTTGCCTGCCGATGTGGGACTCAACAAGTTGAAAGAAATCTATTCAGCATAATTATCTTATTTCATGAACAAACATGTTTGTTTAATTTTAAAATTCAAACTAAATGGAAGTTTTTAAGTGAAAATCGAAAATATCAAGTCTTTTACTAGTAATTTATAAAGCCTTTAAAAAAATTATGGATGTCTGGAGATCACACTTCATATATTACAAACTATACACTATCTAACATATATTACAAACTATACACTATCTAACAGTAGCGCACCTGGAGGCAAATTTGCGGGGCCACATTGAGTAACGTCGGGACCATTCACTGGAGCCGCGAAGGCAAACGGATGACCACCAACAATAGTAGAAGCGCCATAAAGACCTCCTAATCCAAGTAGCATGTTTCTTCTATCCATCTTATGGCTTAAAGAATCTGTGCTTTTGGAAATGTCAATGGGAGAGTTGTGGCCGTGATCATCTTCTGTGGTTTTGCATGAGACTTGGAAATTACGATGGCCATTATGCTTTCTGATGGAGCAAACTTTTGATGTCTTTGTAAAGAAATTAGGAGAAGAACGCAAGTTGGAAAAAGTGGTGGTTGTAGAGGAAGGAGAAGTACTAGAGATGGTGTTGGTGGTGTGGAGGAGAATGGAAGTCTAAAATGATTTACACCAAAATGGCATGCCTTTTTTTTTAAACCCAAATGGGTATTTCGATGCAATGTTGCAAATGCAACAAATTTTGTTTTTTTTTTTTTAATTTCGTTTTTAATATAAAAAACGAAATTAAAAAAAAAAAAAAATTTGTTGCATTTCGCAACATTAATCGGTTTCTTTAGCAATGCCATAAACAAATCCTATCCTTGTGGTGAAAGCACGTTTCATTTTCAAAGTTATGTGGGAACTAAACATAACTAAAAGTAGTTTTTAGTTAAACACAACTAAAAGTCTCCGGCATAACTAAATATAACTAAAAGTATCTTGATATTCAGCTTGCATTTCTAAGAAAGTATGCCTCGGATCGAGCTTGCATTTTAATCTTCTTATGTATTGTTCCAACTCACATACTTAATCTCGGTTTACAAATTAACAACAATTAACATAAGTATGAATTCGACTTGAGACAAGCAACCCAAGCGATATGTCCAACTTAACGAATATAGAGTACTAGATTTTTTCGAATGATATTAAATTTAAAGTAACCATAAAACTTTGCGTCCATGACAAACAGATTGGTAATTAAGTTATATCCCAAAGAAATTAACAAATCAATATTATTCGTGTGGATCCTCGTATATATACTTCAAAACCTAACAATAAATTGTTCGAATTAAGCGAATAGTAGTTAGTATCTCATGACAATGGGTTCGTGCCTACGTGGTGTTTAACAATTAACATACTATCTATACAATGCACCCATAATTAGTTTGGAATGACAAATACATATATATGCTTCAAGGCAAATTTGGCATAAGTATGCCCCCGTCGCATAAGTTTGATAATTCGTTAACAAATTTATGCGGGACCAAACTTTAATTCTTGTATCTTGGACCCGCATAACTTTGTGAAGGAATTATCAAAGTTATGACCATAACTAAACATAACTAAAAGTAGAAGCGCACAACTAAAAGATCCTTTGCGTCCGTGACGTGAGTTTGTGGTAATTAAGTTATATCCCAAAGAGTTGGAGTGGTCAAAAACATTGAAGATTTGTCTATGTATTAGTGTCTATGTAATTTTATGTTTTTTCTTGGTTCAGTAGTACTAATTAGGTTGAAGTGAAGTTGTACTTAGATGATTAACAATAGTTGTAGTACTAATTAGGTTGAAGTGAAGTTCTATTTAGATGATTCACAATGTAATCTAATTTTGGTATATTGAATATGATTATGATGACTTTGCGCAATACGTTATACCATCTGGTTAGTAATGGTTAGCCTATTCAACATGTTAACACTAACAAACATTCAATGTGGTACCATTTGCAAATCTAGACAATAGCATTGACCATTTGAATGCAAACTGAACAAAACACCAACTATTCAATGATATTCAATGCAAACTGAACAAAACACCAACTAACATTCAATGCAAAAACCCAACAAAACACCAACTTCAATGCAAAATATGGATGGATGCAAAATAACCTTTAATTGTCAACAAAAACTACCAAGCTACATTGTTTGCTTACATATCCAAGTTTCACCAAAATAGCTAGCTTAAACATAGAAATAACGGAGGAGATTTTCCTTTTCCTTTTCTTGATCTTGTTTGAACTCCAAGAGCCTTTGATCTTGTTTGGATTCTATGATTAGCACTTTGCACTTGGAGTTGTCTTTGTAATCGCTTTTGTTCCTTTCCACTTCAATCCTTGTCAAGGGTTTGTATCCAATATCACCTCATGACAAGGCCGAATTATTGCCTTAGATGTGGACACCAACCTGAGGCATTCCTTTGGTTGGTTAGTGTCATAAAGTGGCTAAAAATAATAACAATGACTTAGATGATTGAGAAACACTTACATTAACACATTTGTATCCAGACTCTGCATAATACACAAATACAGTCCAACAACCCTTGGCCTCTTGTACTTAGTCCCCGCCCTCCCCATGACTTGTAGATGCATTTTGTCATGAACACTACTTTTTCTTGTACTTCCGCTTGATAACCTAACAAGATAATAAGTTAATATTTGACTAATTAATGGTAACCAAAGTAATGCATATTACGTTACCTTTGTAGTTGCTTTAGGCCTGGAGGACCGGTGGCTTTGTGTATTTCCTATAGCGAAGTGGAGCAGAGGTGGAGCAATGACTTTTCTTCGTGGTGTTTAACAATTAACATACTGCTATACAATGCAACCCATAATTAGTTTGGAATGACAAATACATATATATCTTCAAGGCAAAGTACGTGGTATGCCCCATCGGCATAAGTTTGATAATTCGTTAACAAATTTATGCTAACCGGGCAAACTTGTATACAGCATAACTTTGTGAAGGAATTATCAAAGTTATCTCCCGGATACTTATGCCAAGTCTGAAAGGCATAAGTATGCCGTCCGGCATAACTTTGGTAATTCTTAATGATATCCAAGATAACGAAATTTAAACTACGCTTCATGCAATTTTTTTTAAAATTTTGACCGCACGTGGGTTCGAACCTCGGAACCTATGGGTGTTAGCCGAAGGGCAAAATTTAAAGATTTCAAACAAGTCTAGTATTATAAATCATCGGGTTCAAAGATTAATGGAAAGGAAGAAAATTGATGGCAAAGAGAAGAAATTTAATGGAGGAATTCTTGAAATTTCTAATAAATGGTGGAGGAGAAGGGGTTGTGGTGTATAAATAGGAAGAGAATAGAGAGAGAGAGACGTTGGGGAAGGAAAATATTAAAGGAAAATGGTTATTTTAAGTTTTTAACGGTTAAAAACTTAAAATAACTTAAAATAACCATTTTCCTTTAATATTTTCCTTCCCCAAAAAAAAAAAAATTTGTTGCGTTTCGTGCGACATTACATGAAAATACCCATTTGGGTTTAAAAAAAAAAAGGCATGCCATTTTGGTGTAATGGCTGTAAAAAGAAGCCATTTTGGCTCCGGACTCGAGAATGGAAGACATTTTTGCTTGTTTGAGGTGTAGTTATGGACATCTAAGGCTAGCATTTATATAGAATGGAGCAAAATAAGAACAAAGAAATGCTAACCATAAAAAGAATCACTAAGAGATTTGGTGGGATGAATGATATCTCTTCGTCTTAAGTTAAAGGTCTCAGGTACTTCGAGTCCTGAGAAATGGAGAAACTCTTCGTAACGAGTGCAGAGGCGAATTCATTATTTGAAGTTTATCACACTACAAGAAAGAAGACATTTGCCAACAAAAAAATTTTGTTCCCATAGATAGACTATTGTTGCAAAAAGTACTATTGGCAATAATATTTTTTTGTTGTTAAATAAACTTTTCTCAATGGTTATTATTGCAACAACGTGCAACAACTTTTTTATTGTTGCCAAAAGTACTTTTTGCAACAATAGTCAATATTATGGCAACAAAAAAAGTTCATTTTTAAAAGATTCATCATATATGTCAATAATAAAACTAAGTTGTTGCCAAATATTGAATTTTGTCAACTATATTATTTTTGTTGCCAAAAAAATTATTGTCATTTCTGTAGTTTCTTATAGTGTCGTTTCTTATAATAATTTTAAATTAATTTACGTACGAGAATAACTGGATCACGTGAACCCATAGTTTTACGGCTAGATCGGTCTTTTGGAGTGCTTCCCCTTTAATGAGCCTACAAGGCACAAATTCGAGATAATTGGGTTAATAGGTACTTTTTTTATTTTTTTATTTTTTTATTTTTTATATAATCACCCATGAACCTTGGGTGTGCTTTTATTCCATCAAGCCAAAGCATAACAAGGTGGACATAGGGCCTAACCTCTATTACAAAAAGGATGAAAGACATCCTTGTACATGAAGGGGAATGACTGATCTTGGCTACATCAAATCATCCCCTTCTGTGAAACCTTTAACTAACAAAAAAATTTGCCTTATCGTATCTTATCCTAATACTAGGCAACTGGCTCTTGTCCAAAATATATGGACCCTTTGCCTCACTAGGTAAATTCTGATAATTACAAATCATTAAAGATTCACCTTTGACTGAAGCATTCTTTGCTAAGCAGTCAGCTACTTGATTAGCTTCCCTATAACAGTGAGTTACTTTAGCATTTGCTTGGCCAAGGATTTGAGAAGTTTCTTCAATGATGCTCTTGAGTTTCTGGTTAATAGGTACTCAAATACCGAATGGTTATACCAACAAACACCAGGACTCTACAAGTCACATTTTTTTTTCTTCTTCAATTTTTCTTTCTTTTGCAAGTGAGAATATCAAATACTTGTGATACTCCCTCTGTTTCAAAGTAATTTTTTTAGCTTATGCATTAATGATTCTTGATTATGTAAATAAGGATAATTTTGAAAGAATAAAATCAATTTCATCTTGAAATCCTAATACACCGCTTATTTTGAAATAAATGAAAAGCCTAAAACATTATTTATTTAGAATCGGATGAAGTATATGTTTTTCCTCTTTGATATTTATTTAATTTCCGATTGTTTTATATATTTCCCAGTTTGGCTGAAAAGCAAGACATGCAACTAGCCTTAACGACATCAACCGACCATTCAGCGATGATGTTAGAAAAGAATTAACGGGAATAGCTTAGTTTAATAACTACTCCCTCTATTCACTTTTACTTGTGTTCTATAGACTTTGCACACCCCGTAAAAAAAATTTAAATGGAGTGCATATTTTACCATAATACCCACATTAATTGATGTATGATTGTATTGGATGTGAAAAATAATTCGAAATTAGTAATTAATGCTAAGGACAAAACAGGAAAAATAAATTATTTTTCTCTTGATATGTTAAAGTGGACAAATAAAAATGAAAATCTAATTTTGAAATAGTGGACAAGTAAAAGTGAATAGAGGGAATAGAATCTATTGTACTTATCTTTCTCCAATGTCCAAAAGTACTCCCTCTATTAACTTTTACTTGTCGAGTATTCTAAAAATAGATTTTCACTTTTACTTGTCACTTTTAGCATATCAAGAAAAGACAATTTATTTTTTCTGTTTTAACCATAATATTAAATACTCACTTTAAATCATTTTTCAAATCCAATAAAAATATGCACCAATTAATATGAATACATTGGTAAATTATGCACTTCATTTATTATTTCTTAAATAGTGTAAAAAGTATAAATTGGACAAGTAAAAGTGAACGGAAGAAGTAGTAAAGTTGCTAAATTTTCAAATGCAGGCTAATTAATTATGGGCGGCTGCTAAAACCGTAGCAACGAATCGTCACATAAGAAAACTACCCTCTCCCACCCAAAGTTCCCACCATCAGATCTCACCCCATCAGGCAGCCATGATTTTCTCCTTCCAATTAGGGATCTGAAGGTTTTTTTTTTTTCTTCTCTTCTTCCAACATTGACTATTGTAATAATGGAGGTAAGAATTTCACCATGGTTTATCTCACTGTCCCAATTTGTTCTTTCCTCTTCTCCAACTCTCAATTTCATTATCTTGCAAACCCTTCTTGTCAATCTCCTTCAAACCTTTCTTCTCTATTTGATTTCCGGCAACTCCACTTTGTTCCTCTTTTTCCTCTGTGATTCTTCTTCTTTTCTTTTTTTTTCTTCTGGGTATAACTTCACTTCAGATTTGTAGTGCCAGACCGTAGCAGTACCACCGTTGTTCGGCGAAACTCCATTAGAACCATCACTATCCGCTTCAATTTCTGAGTAGTAGTGGAACCCCATGCCCAAACTTTTTGCTTTATACATTTTCGAGCAGCATTGCTTATGAAATCTTTGAAATAATTACAAACACTTGCAATTGGAAATGATTCAAGACGTAAAGAATGATTAATGTGGTTGCTCTTCTTAGAATTGATTTAAAAGTTGTGTGTACTAAACCTTGATGCTCAAAATTATCACGGGAGAGAAAATCTAATGGGGGTTGGAGTTTTGGACAGGAGAGAGAAATTTAATATTTAAGGAAATGACAAAAGGGTCCCTATATTTAAAACTTTGGCAAATAATAATAAGGGTATTTAAGTGAACTAAAAAGTAGGGATGGGCGTTCGGTTTTTCGGTTCGGTTTTATCAAACTTCGGTTTGGCTATTTCGGGTTCGGTTTTTTGAAGGTGGACACCGAATACCGAACCAAACTAGTTCGGTTCGGTTCTTTCGGTTTCGATTTTTTAAAGTTCGGTTTCGGTTTTTTCAATTCGATTTTTTTGATATAATATTAGAAGCGATTCCATTGACACTAATTCATATTCTCAAAAGCAATAAAACATAAAATTGATAAATTGAAATCAAAATCAAACAAACAGGATACACAAGAACAGAAAACTATAATCATGATATAGGATTACTAGGTGTTAATACATACCGTAAGAATAATTAAGAAAACACATAAAGGACATACATTAATCCTAAAGACACATCCTAGTTACCTTTTTTTATTAAGGATATTTGATTTTCTCAATTGAAGTGAAAAATTAGGGGTACAAATGCAAAAGAGGACTTATTATAATTGAATTTTTTTCGCTTTAAACTTAATGAGCCTGGACTATTTTAATTTTTTTGGGTAATGTATTAAATTTCGGTATGCTGTTCGATTTTCGGTTCGGTTTTATCAAACTTCGATTAAACGGCTATTTCTGCTTTCGATTTTTTTACGGTGGACACCAAACACCGAACCAAACTAGTTTGGTTCGGTTCGGTTTGGTTTGTTGAAGTTTCGGTTCGATTCGATTTTTCGATTTTCGGTATTTATGCCCAACCCTACTAAAAAGTGGGTAGGATGCTAACCTACAACCTTCATGTTGTAGGTTAGCAAAATCATATATATATATATATATATATATATATCATTCTTTTTATAATTAATTAATAAGAAAATACTAGTATTGCATAAATGACAACAAGAGGGAGTAATATCAAATACGCAAGATATAAGAAATCAAGAGGGAGTGATGTCAAATCAATACTACTCTATGGTTTTGTAGGTTTGGCACTTGTAATAAATTGATTAGCTTGGTAGGTGCATGCGTGTCGAAAACTTGATATACACTGCACATAGGGGTGTCCATAAGTCGGTTTGCGTCGGTTTTGGATTAAAATCAAAACCAAATTAATTTAGTCTTAAAACCAAATATTACACATATTCATCAGTTTGGTTATAGTCGATTTGGTTCAATTTGGGTTGATTTTGGATTTTTAAAAAAATTAACGGTATTTTCCACTTTCATGTTTTTCTCCTACAATTAGGAGAGAACTTTCTATCATTTTCGAACTTATAATTCGTTATTACTCTTTTCTTGTGGTAACTATAATTTTCTTCGATTATGGAGAAAATGTCTTAGGTTTTGTAAGTTTTAATTAAGTGAATAAAGCTTATAAGAAATCCAAAAAACAAATATAGGTAAATTTCATAGTTGTTTGTTTGAACAAAAGAGTTTGACTTCATGAATTTCTTTTTAGAAATGAGCTTAAGGTATAAAGTACATTAGCCTATTAGAGATAAATAATTTTTTTAATGAAAGAGGTACAAATTATTTAAAAGTATTTATACAAATTAATATTTTATATATATATATATATATATATATATATATATATATATATAATTATAAAAATTATGTATAAATTTGTCAGTTCGGTTCGTTTTTTCTATGGTTTGCTTTTAGTAAAACCAAAACCAAATATTATCAGTTTTCAAAAATTTAAAATCAAACCAAACTCAACCCAAACAAATATCGGTTTATTTAATCGATTTGGTTCGATTTTCGATTTGAATCGATTTTTAACCAAACCGTGAACCCCCTCTGCACATTAACTCTATAAATTATTATGTTTAATGATTTCCTAAATAGGTATTCAATATTTAATTCCCTCTTCTTTTCCAATTTCAAGCCGGCCGTTACTACTTTTGTCTTTAATTACCACTGTAAAGTATTTCCTTGTACGTTAGTACTATATTTTGTGCCATGAGGGGGTTAAATAAGTGACAGAAAGAGAGCAGATTAATTATGTAACTCCTTTAAATGAATGCATGTATGGTGTACTTTAGTTTTAAGTAAAATTAGAAACAATTACTGTAAAGTGGATCGGATATATTTTCTTCTTTCCCCAAGACATGCATGAGTTAAAAATAACATGGAGTGTCAAGAACTACCTTTTATACTAACATTCCTCTTTTCACCAATTAAATTAAACATATTGCGATCAGACAGTTTGGACCAGAAAAGTTTGAAGCGCCCTTTACACGTATAAGTTACTCCACTAGCTAACAATCACAATGGTAAGTGAGACACCTGCACATATTTGTAAGGGATATCGTCATTTAAATTAGTAATACATGAAAAATTAACTTTAGATCTAATTAGATCTAATTCAACCCCAAAAGACGCTCATAGAAAAGGACCGTCCAAGGTCATATAAGGAGATCAAGTAAATTACATGAGACTCAACACACACCCCCCCCCCCCCCCCGGCCAACATAAGATGAGGGTCCAACATCAGGTAAACAATGAATTGGGGTGGATCGGCTTCTACTAATATAAGAAAAATGAACACTTAGCCTAACTCAGCCCGAAAAGCTAGCTCATGAAAGGACAATTGTCGAAGATCATATAAGAAGACCAAGTAACCTACATCCCACCAATGTGGGACTCAACAAATCATTAAAACAATATCATATTAAAAATATTTAATTCTTGTCATATATACTAATAAAACATAATTCAAAAACATTATTATAACTCTTTTGGACGAGTTTTTATTTTTGTAGATATGTTCATAATTTGAAATAGCAGGACAATTTACTTTTTTTCTCGATGGTCGATGGACCAACCCAAATTGGGTGAGATGACGAGAGAAAGGCGAGAAATTGAGTAAAGTAGCAGTAGCAAGCTAAGAAGCTGCAAATCACGGAGGAGAATGAGTTGTTTTTGAAATTAAGTTTCTAAAATTCACTGCACAACTTTTTTGCAGCTGGCTAAAATACTTACTCATATCGGAATGGAAAAAAATCATGGTAGAAAATGCTTTCTTTTCAATAGCATTGGGTTTTAAAGATGAGGTGTAGTGTGAATGGGGAAATTGAGGGAAATGACATTTGAATAAAGTTACTTTTTACAAAGGAACTTTGTCCCTTATTGGATATGGAAAGGAAGATTATTGTGCTTATATATAGAAGCACTTCTTCTAGCTCTTGAAGAGTTGAAAAGGAAGTCTCTCCTCACGCCATCGTCGTTTATATTCCCTACAGAATTTTAATCTAAAATTCATGGACTTCAATTCTCAAACGGTAAGGCATTTTCGCACCTGTTGATACCCGAAACTCATGGGTATAAATTTCTGAGGATTCGCCGCCTTAGTTTTTTGACACCGAAACACTAAAAAAATTCTGAAATTTCTATCCTGTTCTCTGTATTTTTTTTTTTTTTCAAAACAAAAAGTAATAGAGTTGTGCGAGTTGCTCCGTTTGTTGAGTTCACATAAGTTGTGTAATTTAAATTGGCGCTATTACAGAATGGTATTCCGTTCTATCCTAGGAGGAATTAGTCCGAACCTTAGGCAACAGTGAGGGGATTAAATTTTTTATGGACACATAAGAAAATTGTGGGCTCGGAATTAATTAAATTTTGTTTTACGTTAATAATTTATGTACCCGTTTTACTTTTTGTTTTTGGAAGACTAAATCTTCGTGTTTTCTACTTCCGTTATAAAAACTAAAATCCTTGTGATTTTCTACTCCGATTTGTTAGTCGGTTTGAAGATTAAAAACTTTATCTAGTGAATCTGTTTGTTTTGTATTCGATTTGAAGATACATAAATTTCGCGAGTCCGGCGCCTAAATGACATAAAAATGGACCAAAGTTTTCAAAAGGGGTTGTGAAATATATTATAGACCAAAGGGGGTTAATCGTGCAGCCCTACACGATTTACCCCAAACTTTAACGATTCGTCTGTTAACTAAAAAAAAAAAAAAAATTAAATTCCAAATCGTGTACCATAATACGATTTGCCAAAATTTCATTTTGCAAATCGTATTATGGTACACGATTTTCACCTCTACCTTTTTAACTTAAAAAAATAAAATTAAATACCAAATCGTGTACCATAACACGATTTGCACCTCTACCTTTTTTTTAAAAAATAAAAATAAAAATCTTGATGTTAACTTATTTTTGATTTTTCATTTGTTGTCAAATTTGATTCAAAAATATTTACCTCAAACAAAATCATACAATAATTAAAAACTTATGAAATAAAATGTAAAAATACAAAATACAAAAAAAAAAAAAAAAATCAATAAACGTCACACATTATCTGAGTAAAACGTCACACAATTAAGACAACAACATATTCGTAGAAAATTACATAAGAAAATAAGACGTACAACTTAGGAAAAAACATAATAACGAAAAAAAACAACAACTACCGATTTCGCAAGGGGCAACGATTCTTGTTATGACCCGTTTTCTTGCACGTACTACACTTCCTAACCATGCAAACACTGAATACGAGCGAACTCCAGAAGCGTGAAGTACAAGTAGAAGGAGAAATGAAATGGATAAAGCAGTGTTCGCATGGTTAGGAAGTATAGTACGTGCAAGGAAACAGGTCATAATAAGAATCGTTGCCCATTGCGAAATCAGTAGTTGCTGTTATTTTTTCATTATTATGTTTTTTCCTAAGTTGTACGTCGTTACTTCCTTATGTAATTTTCTACAAATATGTTGTTGTCTTAATTGTGTGACGTTTTATTCAGATAATGTGTGGCGTTTATTAAACTTTTTTTTCTTTTTTGTATTTTGTATTTTTACATATTATTTCATAAATTTTTAATTATTGATGATTTTGTTTGAGGTAAAATATTTTTGAATCAAATGTGACAACAAATGAAAAATCAAAAATAAGTTAACATCAAGAAGAAAAAAAAATTGAAAAAAAAAAGAAAAGAAAAGGCAGAGGTGCAAATCGTGCACCATAACACGATTTGTCAAATTTTCGCAAAATGAAATTGTGGCAAATCGTGTTATGGTACACGATTTGCTTATTAATTTTTTTTTTATTTTTTATAGTTAACAGACGAATAACGAGGCATTAAAGTTTGGGGTAAATCGTGTAGGGCTGCACGATTAACCCCCTTTGGTCTATAATAAATTTCACAACCCATTTTGGAAACTTTGGTCCATTTTTATGTCATTTAGGCGCCGAACTCGAAATTTCGCCGTTTACTAAATCTGATTTAGAAAATAGAAAAATAACAAATAAGTCTTATGTGGCACGAAATCAAATTAATCAGAGTGTAAGAGAATATAGAGAATACCGAATGTGGAACTAATTAAAAAAAAGGTTAAATTATTCTGCCCATTTGGAAGCTGTCAAGAAATTAAACTACATTCAACAATCAACCAAACCAAAAGGATTTTAAAAAAGTGTTTGACTTCCATACATTAATAGCGTAAATGATTTTTTTCGATATCAAATCATCTTAAGGATTACTACATGTAACTACTCAATCAACCAAACCAAAAGGATTTTACTTAAAAACGTGTTTGACTTCCATACATTAATACCGTAAATGATTTTTTTCGATACCAAATCATCTTAAGGATTACTACATATAACTACTCAATACTCATACCATGTGGAACTATAGTTATCAGGAAAATAAGGCAGACATTCTTATGCTAACATATGTTATATCACACAGATAATCTAAATGTTATATATCGTATCCGCTATACTGAAAAGGGCCAAAAATACCCTATAGTATGGAAAATGATTCATAAATATCCTTCTTCTACCTTTTAGTCTAAAAATACCTCAAGACTATCCCTCAAACTTACGGCCGAAGCCTGATGGCTTTTTACAATTTAAAATAGTCACATGGCCTATTATGATTTGCCAGACGTATTACTTAATTTAAAAATTAAACCTACCCATTTTTTAAACTCAAACCGCCCCCAATAATCCTGACTCATTTCTTTACCGTAGACCAAGATAAAGAGGGAAGGGGAAAGAGGGTCCTGTCTCAAACCTTGAGAAGAGGTGTAGAAACCATATCTAGAGCCACGGATAATCACTGAATACCAGTTTTCAGAGATAAGATTATATATAAATTATAAATCATATCAGTCCAAGATTTTGAAAAACCAAACATATTCAGAATAGTAGTTGAACGAGATGTGTGTGTGATTTTTGATGTTTAGTTATAAAATTTTGTCTGTCACTATTTTCTTATTTTCTAGTAGGAAGAGGGACAAAACAGGTATAAGGAATTCATACAAAAAAGCTTCGAGATGTGCTTCTCTCTAGGCCTCAATTTACTATCGGAAAAGAGTCAAAAATGCCCTTAACGTATTAGAAATGGCTCAAAAATGTTCTTTCACCTATTGGGTAAAAACTGTCCTCCTTCCACCAATTGGGTCAATAATGTCCTTCCTTCCACCTATTTGGATCAAAAATGCCCTTACCGTTAAACTTAAGTCTAAAATTGTCCCTCTTTTTAACAGAAGCTGATCTGAAATATATGAATGTTTAATTAAAGGGAAAATAACATAGACTACCAACTTAAGACTCTTTATCACAAAATATAATATACTTTTTTCCCTTTTTTACGAACGTAACGACAATTTAGAAATATGCATTTTGGGCTTTATCTTTTACCCGTTTTGGGCTAGTAGGCCCGTTTTGGGCTTTGGGTTTTGCAAAGGTAAATTTTCTCTTTTCTGGAAAAATTCCCTCTCCCCTAAACCCGCTTCTCATTACAAATTTCTTTCTCTCTCTTTGTTTTTTAAAGTTTGTAAATGTGTGTGGTTAATTCCCTTTTTTCTGTTTCGTTCATTTTACCTTAGAAAGGTAATTAGGGTTTTACCA